>NW_022991990.1:0-30000 GCF_902827175.1 Gymnodraco acuticeps | reverse complement strand
GTATTATGAAATTGTGCAAACCCATTAAAACCCATTAGTCCTCTTACCTCTGCTCATTGAGGCGCTGCTGCTTGATGCGGCTCTCGATCCTGGCTGTGATGTCATCACACAGCTTGTTCAGTGACCCTTCCTGAGGCGTGGTCAGACCGCTGTCGTCCTGCGGCGTCTCCGAACACGAGACGGACTTCAGCTGGCTGCTCTCAGTGGGAGAAACCTCTGCGTACCGCCCTGTGTTTTCATCTGGAGGTAAACGCAAAGAAATATGGAGTTATCTCTGGGAAGTTAAAACAATGCCTTTAAACAAGTTTTCATCATTAAAAGCCGGCTTTGCTCTAAATCAGGGGTGTCAAACTCAAGGCCCGGGGGCCAGATCCGGCCCGTGACTTCACTTCATGCGGCCCCACAAGAGCTTTGCAAAGAATATAGTATGTTTATTATACGCTTACAGGCCGATTTACAGAAGCACGTTGCCCATAAACTACATGTCCCACAATGCATCTGAAATTTGACATTTTTTCTCAGAATTTGACTTTTTTTTCAAAATGTAATTTCTTTGACTTTTTTTCCAGAATTTGGCTTAAAAAAAAAAATCATTTTGTGACATTCTCACTGAAGAGACTTGCAATTATTTGCCCTAGGCTTCTGCTTTCAGACGTAGTTAATTATGAAGTTATTACCCTATCTGATATTAATCCAATGCAGAGGCAATAATGTAATATAATACATTATTTTATATATATTAAACATTTATATATGTATTTTTATATAGTCTTACAGTTACAACCGGCCCTTTGAGTGCAACCATAATGCTGATGTGGCCCAAGATGAAAATGAGTTTGACACCCCTGCTCTAAATGGATGGATGGACATCTCGTGGATATTTACAATATGGAAAAGATGACAGCATTTGTCAATCATAAATTGGAACAATTCACATCACTCACTATGTAAAGCCCTATAGGCCTGATTTTGTTTTCACAGATCCATAACTCTGCTGTAAAGAAATGTCAACTCAGCATTCATGGTGCAGCGACTGACCTGAGACCAGGTTTTGGCTGATCTGGCGAGAGTTCATCTCATTGTTGAATTTGTGTTGAGCTGAACAGAGGTTACAAAGATACGTGGCTATCTTCGATCTCTCCGTGATGAAATTGTACTTCTTCTTGCTGCCCCGGCTCTCTACCGTGAACTTACGCCTCTGCAGGAACATGAAGGAAAGGAGTTACTTGTAAAGTGAGATCATTCTCTTGATAACAAGGGAAGTTCCAGCCCAATATCGTTATAATAGAAGCTATAGCTGTCGTAGAGACCCTAAATGAAAATGTTGTGTTATTCTCCCAAAAGTACATCTATTTTTTTTACTTCAAATCCCTTCTGGGGCTCTGTGAAATATTGCATGGTGTGATGAAATAAATCACACTCACATTAGAGGAGATGGTTGCTGTCTCCCTCCAGTAGAACATCTGACTGGTGGATCTGCAGCCATCTTTAACCTCGTAGACGATGACTCCTTTGACACAAACCCCAAGGATGATCTCTCCTTCTAAGGGCTTCTTCTCTCGCATCACGCGGTGGAAGAACACGCCGTATTCAGGCAACTGCTGACACAACTAAAGCAACAAACAGAGGTGTGTAACTACTTGATGTAAGAGGGATTTGCAGCAATGAGTCCCCTGAACCCTACATATTTTTGTATTTTACCTTGAGGAAATCAAGCTCTGATTCATCAGGGAGCATCTGAGTGTTGTTGGTGTGAAGTCGGAGCAGTTCTCCCTGAATGTAAGGCAAGGCACGTTTCTCCATCACGCTCTTGGAGACATACTGGTCAGGGCGGTAGTAGTTTCTACCGTACACCTAAACACAACAAATCAAAACCTTTTAGAGAAACATATACCAGAAATATAACTAAGGTCATTGCTTTGTAATTCCTTTGCATTCGTCGTCCATTTCCGATCCACAATGTACTGAATGTCCTCTTCCAATATGAGAGTAACGTGATAACAAAGGTATCCCAACTGTAGCTGTGTTCATGACAGGATGTGTGATTACCTAGAAGAGCATCAGGACTGTTTGAGGCATATGATAGCTATGTGATTAACATGATGATTCAGCCTCTATGGAGAGAGACATATGACAAGCATGCTCATTTCTGACGTGGAGCTAATCTGAAGTAAACATTGAATACTGCTTTCTATTCCTCCATCTTGTGACTGTGTAACTCCCTCTCTTGGATATCAGCATGTGAAGGATACTGTTCAGGAACTAGTTGATGCTCTGTATGTGATGACTACTTCCATTCTGGAGAGGATCACAGATACATGGATCCTGAGATTGAAGCTCAAGCCGCTGATGAGTGATTATTAACATTTTTGAGATTTTGAGCAAAAGTCAGAATTTTGAGATTTTGAGAAAAAGTCAGGATTTTTGAGATTTTGAGAAAAAGTATTAAAAAAATGATTTTGAGAAAAAGTCAGAATCAGAATTTTGAGAGAACATTTCAGATTTTGAGAGAACATTTCAGAATTTTTAGAGAAAGGGAGAATTTTGAGATTTCGAGAGTCAGAATTTCTTTTTTTTGTATAATGACTACTTCCATTCTTGAGCGGATCATCAATACATGGATCCTGAAATTGAAGCTTGAGCCGGTGACGAGCAGCGTTGGGACCAACGCGGTACAAAGTAACGCGTTACTGTAACGCCGTTATTTTTGACAGTAACTAGTACTCTAACGCATTACTTTTTAAAATTCAGTAACTCAGTTACCGTTACTACATTGTGCGTTACTCCGTTAGTTTTTTTTATATAGTCAACAGCCAGGCGAACAGAGATGAGAACTTTACTTAAGTACAGTACTTGAGTAAATGTACTTGGATACTTCCTGTGTCACATGCGGAGACGCGCCGTGGGCGTGTTTGTGTTGTTTACTAACAAGACTATCATGGCGGCGGCGGAGCTCAAGTCTAGTTTCTCCACCTGGAGATATTCTCACTATTTCACTTTTGTCGAGCACAAAGAAAAGAACGTTTTAGTTAAATGTAAGTTGTGTCCTGGCGGGTCAAAGATCCTATCTACTGCCCAAACCAGTAATTCAAATCTCTTAAAACATCTGCAAAAACAACATGCTGGGACGAAGCTAGTAGCTAAGACCACAGAGACTCAGCCGACGCCACTCCACCTCCACCTAAGCAGCAGCGGCTGGATTTTAACCAAGGGACTGCTAGCCATGGAAAAGTCGATAAAGCCATTGCACGGTATGTTGTAGAACACATGCGGGCTATTGCTACAGTGGAGTCACCCGCTTTCAGGGAGCTAGTTAGCATGATAGCATGTCCGGGCGGCACACGGCATATGGGACGGAAAACTTTTTCCAACTACCTGGAGAAAGAATATACAGAAATGGAAAGCCAGCTAATATCGATGCAATCCAGATTGCATATAATGCATGTCAAGTTGATCAACAGATTGTATTATTCTCCAATGCAATAACAGTACTGAAATGAAGGCTATAAGGGCATTAATGGGAGCCCTTTTTTCAAGTAACGAAAACGTTACCTTTCACAGTAACTCATTACTTTTTTGTTTCAGTAACTAGCACAACACTGGTGACGAGTGATATTTTTGTAACAATTTTGATTTAGTAATTATGTAAATGTCAGTCAAATGAACAATGATATGCAGATGTTTAATAATGTGTGGTGCACAACCTCAGGCATGCAGTCTCCACACTCGGTCTGCAGGGCCAGAGCTCCCAGGTAAAGAGCCGTTTCCACATGGCAGGACAGCCTGTCCTCCAAAAGGTCTCTCCTGAGCTGCAGGTAATACTGGTGGCGGGTCTGTTTGTGCCTGATAGAGAAGACCGCATGTCATTAAAGGATTACCAGGGAAACGTTTGGTAGCAACAACAGAAAGAGAAATACTTACAAATGTGAAATGTCCTTCACAAAGAATTTAACTCTGAAGAAAAGGACAAAGGTGGTGGTAGGCACTTTCTTCCAGGTATCTGGAGCAACTTTGGAAATCTTGGTGTCATTGTCCACAAAGAAAAACTCGTTATCTGACCAGAAAATAGAGAAAGGAACATAGAGTTTACATAAATACAAGTTTTCATCTTTGATTCAGGGTCCAATTTGTTTGGGAATTCTCTGTAAACATGTCCTTAAATGTGTGAAACCTAGTTTTTTTCTCAATAATACTTCCTCATTCATTTTTCTAAACGTCTTTACCATCAATATAAGCAAGGCCAAAGTAGAAATGTTCCACCAGGTTGGAGTGAGCCACGATCATGTCGAAGACGTCCCCTCCTCTGGATTTCACCTCACACTTCACCAGGATGCTCTGACCGTTTGGCATCACCACACTCAGCTCTCTCTGCGTGGTCGGAGATTTCCCTTTTTTTGACTGCGAAGGGGAAAAAAATACTTTTAGGACAGAATTTAATTTTAAAAAAACAATCTGATGGTTGCTGAATATGCTCAGGGTAAGAAATGGTCTATGCAGTTGCAGAGTAATGCTTTATTATTAATAAGGAAATACTTGTTAAGAAAGTTCAAGATTCTCAACTTGCAAATGTTAGCATCATCATCATCCAGAGGTTCTTGCTGACAAGGTGTACCATTTTAAAATATTGTAAATATCCCAAACTCTGAAATCAGATTTGGTTTATTTAGCTGTCCATAGCCCAACACTCATTAACTAGTAGGATATTTGGGTGTTTTGATCAGGTCAAAAGTCAGTCTCCAATCACATTTGGCTGATTTCCAAATAGTTTAATTGATTGTTTGATTACATGTTGGCCAAAGCCTCCTTTTGGCTGCCCTGTTGAATGAACCCTTAAACTGTAAATTAACCTCTCGATCAACATGCTTGGACGGTCAAAAATAGTCTTTGTGGTTTATAACCGACACACCTTCAGTAACTCTCACTATTTAAATTCTGTTTTAAAGAACTCACCAAGATGGATCCAGGCAGCTCCAAGACAACCAGCGGCTCATCTAACATCCTAATAAACTCAGGACCCATTTCCTGCAACAGATAACAAATAATACAAATATTATACTGTCAACTCCCCAATCCCAAGACTTAAAGGGGACCTATTATACAAAATCCTCTTCTTCATGTCTCCTCTACATCAACATGTGTCCCCTCTTCTTCATGTCTCTTCTACATCAACATGTGTCCCCTCTTCTTCATGTCTCTTCTACATCAACATGTGTCCCCTCTTCTTCATGTCTCTTCTACATCAACATGTGTCCCCTCTTCTTCATGTCTCTTCTACATCAACATGTGTCCCCTCTTCTTCATGTCTCTTCTACATCAACATGTGTCCCCTCTTCTTCATGTCTCTTCTACATCAACATGTGTCCCCTCTTCTTCATGTCTCTTCTACATCAACATGTGTCCCCTCTTCTTCATGTCTCTTCTACATCAACACGTGTCCCCTCTTCTTCATGTCTCTTCTACATCAACATGTGTCCTCTCTTCTTCATGTCTCTTCTACATCAACATGTGTCCCCTCTTCTTCATGTCTCTTCTACATCAACATGTGTCCCCTCTTCTTCATGTCTCTTCTACATCAACATGTGTCCCCTCTTCTTCATGTCTCTTCTACATCAACATGTGTCCCCTCTTCTTCATGTCTCTTCTACATCAACATGTGTCCCCTCTTCTTCATGTCTCTTCTACATCAACACGTGTCCCCTCTTCTTCATGTCTCTTCTACATCAACATGTGTCCTCTCTTCTTCATGTCTCTTCTACATCAACATGTGTCCCCTCTTCTTCATGTCTCTTCTACATCAACATGTGTCCCCTCTGTGGAAAGAGACTCTGAAAGTTTCAGGAACAAAGATTCTCTCTCTTTTTGATCCATTTCTATAAAGACCTGTCTGAAAATGAGCTGATCAGATTTTGGCCACTTTATGATGTCATAACGATGTTTTGGCTCCTGTTTTGGCTCCCTAGCCAATTACTAACCAAGGTACCCCCCCCCCCCCTGACGATCTGTTTGGTGTTTCAGACAAACAGTTCAGAGACATGTTCTGTATATATCTGAGACCTGTAATATATTGATGAGAAAGAGTATAATAGGAGACCTTTAATAATCCAGTTTTATGTCACATGATATTTTGCAGTACCAGCTCACCTTCAGTTTCTTGTCATTCAGACTCATGGTGGACTGGAACTGTGCGAGGGATATTGAGTTTGCGATTCGATTGCCATCCATGTACGGACTGCGGTTCAGCTGCTGCCAGCTGCTGAAAGTTTCCATGTGTCGACCTCCAGAAGGAAGCCTGGGGAAAATACGTTTATCATTCTCAGTCTGATGAAAAACTAGATCTGACAATCGTGAAAAGATGGCTCAAACATCCCACTTTTCATTTCATTCACTGAGGGTTTTGTCCAACCAGCATTTTACTTATTTTCTCATTATCAGCAGCATATCATACTGAGGTGTGCAGTGCTTCATACCCTGTAGGCTCGCATGGATAAGATACCCCGGAGAACGTTCTAGACATTTTCTTCTTCAGCGACCATGTTGAGTTACTAAAAGAGTTTCCTGAAAATAAAAATGGTATGCAATATTTACATGAATTTACTAAATGTGCAGCTACAGCAGTTGCTTAGCTAGCGTAAACTAAACACAAGAAGACGTTCATGTAAATGTCTAGACTAGCTTTGCCCGAGGGGGAAGCAATTAGCATGGCTAGCTGATATGTGTAAATCAGCAACCTGACATTCCTTATATTCACCATACAAAAGGGATCTCTGATATATGGGGCTATAGCCGGTTAGCTTAGCGCATGAACTAGAAACAGGGGTATTAGCTAGCTTTGGTGCTCTCCAAAAGTAAAACAAATCTACCTACGCACACCTCTAAATCTCACAAATTAAGAGTCTATTTTGTATGTCAAAAAAAGAACACATGGGTCAACGGGATTATGTGCCTGTCCCTATTTCCTGGCTGGGAGCAGAGGCTTTTACGCACGGCCGTTTGTGTTCAGCTCTAACAAAGAAGATATACAGTGTTAATTAATGAGATTTAAAGGTCCTTTGGAGGCAGGTTCAGTTAGCTTTGGACAGATCAAGGCTCATGCTTTCAGTCTTTGCTCTGTGCTTCGGCTACCAAATGTAACTACTAGCTACCTTTAAATATCTTTAACTTGAACATTTCCATGTGTGTACAGATGATTAAAATGGCATTTATGTGATTATAAATAAGTAGTGTTCAGTTTCTCACGTTTGGACAGAGCCAAGCCATTGTCTTTATGCTAAACTAAGATTACTAGGTTCTAGCAGTAGCTTCATCTTTAGCTAGGCTACAACAGACATGTAAATGCTATCAAATCTTTCATCTTAAGCTTTGCAATGACATTGAATAAGCATATTAAACTAACTTAATTCAGCATCCCTTCTTGTCAGTGGCGGTTCTAGACCAATTTGACTGGGGGGGCCACTGGGGGGCCAGTTATTTTCTGAGGGGGGCACAATAAATGCAGGACGAAAAAGAGAACTAGACAGTATGAAGTAATTGCGCATAAGAAAACAATGCAATACAGTTATTGGTATTTGTTTCAGTACACTTATTTATTTCAGATAGATCTTATAGTTATTACTGTTAGCTTCAGCTTAAGTTATAGTGCAATGTTTGCACTAACACCATATTTATATAAAAATAAAGGCAATGAACAGTTACATCTCTACTTTACATAAGGGTGTCTGCACAATCTCACATTACAGCAACAAAATCCTGCGGTTTTTGGCATTGTTAGGGGGGCCACAGGCGGGTCAGAGGTCAGTGTTAGGGGGCACTGGCCCCCTTGGCCCCCCCTAGAACCGCCCCTGCTTCTTGTCATTCAACAAGCTAAGGTGCAGGACAATGTGTTGATGTTTGTGAGATAGATAAGAAGGAGACAGACTTATGTAGGAAAGCTAAGATCAGTGGTTTTTCAGAGTGTGTTTTTTTGGTGTTGTGTAACAGGCTGCTTTCTGGCTCAGACCAGAACGCCTGACCATCTGCCCTGTCTATGATAGGGTGTTCATGCAAGATTTGATTGGTTGAACTCACAGTATAATTTAAAAAGGTATTACATGTACATGTCACCACTTTTGGTTTCTGGTATCTCAAAGAAGAACACGGTTTACCGAGCAGATATACAGTTTATGCTGTAGCAAACAGGAAAAATGAACAATTTAATTCAACCTAATCTAAAGGAAGGGATCAGTTTCTTACTGTGTAATCTGTCCCTGACGATCTGACTGCGGTCTGTTAGCCTGGATCCATTTTCAACCATCGACACATGGTCAACCTGCAAACACATCACTTTCCAGCTCAAGCCAAACATTCAAAAAGATGGTGCAATCAGAAAACTCAACAGAAAAAACTCATACGGAACTAATTTCCTGCAAATACCTGAACTTTTGAAAGAACATCATTACATGCATCTGTTTGCAACTTATATATATATATATCAATAT
Organism: Gymnodraco acuticeps; assembly: GCF_902827175.1. Classification (NCBI taxonomy): domain Eukaryota; kingdom Metazoa; phylum Chordata; class Actinopteri; order Perciformes; family Bathydraconidae; genus Gymnodraco; species Gymnodraco acuticeps. The sequence continues at coordinate 21,526 of NW_022991990.1, read as the reverse complement.
TCCAATTACTTGTATATCTATTCTGCACCATTTCTATTATATTCTATTTCATTATATCTACTTGCACTATTATCTATTTTATTGTTGTTGCTCTGTTGGAGGAGCCTGTGACCTAAGATTGTAATTGTCATAACTTTAGCTGTGTACACATGACAATAAAAGCCTTGAACCTTGAACTTGAAAACACCATCTACAAACTAATGCATTTAGTTTTGCAAATACGAAATGTATCCAAGGGTGGGACTTTGGTTTGAGAAGTGGGGGGGACACAAAACAGGGGGTCCTCCGCAATGAAACATGTGTTCTCGATTTAATTTAATTTCCTGCCTTTATACAAATATATTAGGGACTACGGTGTTAACAAATCCAAGAAAAATGTGTAGTGTAATGAGTGCGCAAACATATCTAGTATCCTCTCCATGTGAGCCTGTTTTATTTGTGATGACCTCACATCGTCTAGGGGGGGGGCTTCTAATCTCCGTTAGCTCCGAGCTAGCACCAGATGCTAACAACAACCCCCGTATCTCTCTCTCTCTCTCTCTCTCTCTCTCTCTCTCTGTCTCTCTCTCTCTCTCTGTCTCTGTATCTCTCTTCTCTCTGTCTCTCTCTCTGTCTCTCTCTGTCTCTCTCTCTCTCTCTCTCTCTCTCTCTCTCTCTCTCTGTCTCTCTCTGTCTCTCTCTGTCTCTCTCTCTCTCTCTCTCTCTCTCTCTCTCTCTCTCTCTCTCTCTCTCTCTCTCTCTCTGTCTCTGTCTCTCTGTCTCTCTCTCTCCCTCACACAAAATGCGCTCGTGCCACGCACACACAGACGCTCCTCCGTGAAGATGACCCCTTGCGTAAAAAATAATAATAAACACATTTGAAAAGTAGGGGGGACACAAACGGGATTTTGAAAAGTGGGGGGGACATGTCCCCCCTGTCCCCAGTGGAAATTACGCCCATGAATGTATCTATCAAACAAACACATTACATTTTTCTAATAAATCATGTGTTTGTTTGATAGTTTTATTTGCAAGACTTAAAGGTGGGGTATGTAATTTATTTCAGAAACACTTTTTGTTATATTCCATGGAATGCTCTTAACATCCCGATAACAATGAATACATGAAATGCTTTGACAATAAATCCATTAAAACATTTCATCAGTGGAAGCTGTGGCACTGTAAAAAGCACGACCAATCATCTGAGCCGGCCCGGCTAAAGTAACTGGATGGCCTACCTGCCTGTCAGCCTTCAAATCTGTGCACAAATGTATCTCGTGCTCTCATTGGTCATGTGCGCGTTCGTGTGTGTTGGAGGAGGGGCTCTGAGGAAGTCTGAAGGAAGGGGCAGATTTTTTTCGGCTGCGTACTTTCAAATTCTAGCGCACTCAAGCTGGTTTCTCCAAAATTAAATACCCCACCTTTAATGCATTAGTTTGTAGATGGTGTTTTGTATTTTCAAACCACACAGTTATTTTAGTGAATCATAAGGCATTTGTACAACTTGTTTAGTTTGTTTGTGGAGTTATGGCAGGAAATTAGCTCCATACAACTCATCTGAGCATCTGAAACCAAACGAACATCATCCACTCACAGAGTTCCTGTAGACATCTTCCACCAGCTGCCGGACGAGCCTTTCAGGAGGGGGAAGCATCGCGGCCCGGTGGTGAATCTCGCAGGTGTCTTGCACCGTCATCAGGTCCGTTCTCCTGACCACCACGTCCTCACACATGCTCAGCAGCAAACCCTCCAGCTGGGCACTGAGCTGCACCGGCTTGTGGCAAACAAGAGACAGCAAAATGGATGACGTGCAAGTACTACAAATATATGCAAGGATGAGCAAGGGATGTAAAAGGGAGAAAGGTACCTGGTTTTGAGGTAGATGATAATCAACACACCAATACAGAGTCATCCCCACTGAGTACACAACCATCTGAGGACAAGAAATTAGTCAGACGTTCATTTTTGTGTTTTGATTCAAGGGATTTGGTTACACACAATCTCTGGAAGAGTTAGAGTTGCAATAATGCACATTCTATGAACAGTCTTGGGTACCACTTTACAATAAGACTACCCTTATAAAGGATTCATAAAGGGCTTATAATTAGGTTATTAATTAGGTTGTAAACACTTTATTAATCATTAAGAACCATTTATAAACCAGTTCTAACATAGTTTTGGCAAGCTGACTAAGCCTTATATTGGCTGCCTAGCGTACTTCATCTTCTTCTTCAGCATCCTTGGTATCCTTGGTATCTGTTGTTCAGTGAGTATATTACAGTGACTCACTTACCAGATATATTATCACAAAGGTTTATAGCGCAATATGCACAACATAACTATCAAACACGACATGCAATAGAAGGAAGGTTTGTATTACCCAAATCTAAACAGTGGGACAGAAAACAGTACAGAGCCATGATCAGCTGGAACTCTTTACCGGTTCACATCATTCAGGAAAATTCTCAAGTACATTTCAAAAGGTTGCTAAAAAAATATTTAAGTATTACAAAGTAAATTTGAACTGTGCCTGTGGCTATGTATGCATATATTATTATGTACACTTATTTGTATTTACTTTTGTTTGGCCTTAGGATGGCGATAATTGGATGACCATTTTAGTTTTCACTTCATTTCACTGTAAATTGCATGAAATTATGAGCTGTTTGGTTTTGTTTTAATTTTGTTGTATGTATGTTTATGTATGTTTTGAGTGTGTGAGGACCCCAGGAAGAATAGCCAATGCTCATGCTAGTGCTAATGATGATCCTAATAAAGACAAAGTTGATTCTCCCCCATCCATCTTGATGTTTCTTGGCATCTCTTTATGACCATTTATTTACGAGTTACTAACATTTATAGTTGCCAAAAGGGAGCCTTGTTGTAAAGTGTGAGACACATTCCCATTTATCAATGAGTTACTACCGTTTCTAATAAGGCTTAGCAGTTCAGATCCATGTGGGCTCACTATTTGGCAAGCAACCGGTCACAGTTGCCCTGTTTATCTCATGTCTTATAAAAGCTTATTAATGATTTATAAAGTGTTCACAACCTAATTAATAAATGAATTACAGACTATTCGTAAACCCTTTATAAGGGTAGTCTTATTGTAAAGTGGTACCCAATCTTGCACTAACGCACATTCTCAAGATATTGAAATGACTGTTATTTTGTATATTGATTGTTCTGTTTTTATGTAGGTCTTAATGTGTGCATATGTAAACATTTGTCTTTGATTGTGTGTATAGGCTATAGGTATATACATATTTGCACACATATTTTTATATATATTTGATTTTTATATTCGAGGTTGTGGGAAACAGTATTTTGATCTCTCTCTCTGTACACACAAACTGGAAGATTGACAATAAAGTTAACTTTGACTTTGAGTCATGATACATGCACACTTATTTCTCTACAAAGCACAGATTTGTCTTGAGATAATCTGAAGCAGACGTCCTCACAACAAGTCAGTTTTCCAACCTTTTCTGCTGCAGTCCTGGTGGAGGCATTGTGACCCGGCTGGACCTCTGGAGCTATGAAGGAGGCCACGTCTTCATACCGTGCACAGCTCTTAAAGGCAATACTCCCATTGGCTGACAGCAGCACCGAGCCTGGGGTCAGCACGCTGAACATGTCGCCTGAACCTAAAGAGAAGGCAAAACTCAAACTAATGCCATTTACCAACTCAAAGAGGTTCTTTTGGATACTGTTGGGAAAATACTGAATGTACTCTTCCAATATCAGAGTAGCACATGATAACAAAGGTATCCCAACTGTAGCTGTGTAGGTAACAGGATGTATGATTACCTAGAAGAGCATCAGGACACACTGTTCTAGGCATGCTATGTGACAACGATTAACATGATGATTCAGCCTCTGGAGATAGACATATGACAAGCATGATAATTTCTGACGTGGGTCTTAGCTAATCTGAACTAAGCATAGAATACAGCTTTGAACTGGTATTCCGTGACTGTGTAACTCCCTCTCTTGTATATCAGCATGTGAAGGACACTGTTTAGGAACTAGTTGTACCAAATGCTCTGTATGTGATGACTACTTCCATTCTTGCAAGGATAATAAATGCATGGATCCTGATAATTGAAGCTCAAGCCGGTGACTTAGTCTGTTTGGGCGCTCTTAAATGTTGGTTTGTCAAAAGTCCTGCACCCTGATAAGAGGGGGAATTGGGAGGAAATGGCACGAGTGGTTGCCTTTTTTGGAAATGTCCAGTAAGGCCTCAGTCGTTGCAAGCAGCAGACACCAGACCTCATCCTCATCCAGTGGTGATCCCCGGGCCTCCAACACTTCTGCCAGGGTCACAAATGTACCCATTCTGCTGGGAAACATACAAAACATTGGAGAGTGGATTGCGATGCTTTTGTTGCCACTTTGCTGCACAAATAACACAAAGAAATGAGCACCTGAAAAGTGTGAATTGCATCCCTTACTGTGCTGCCGGAGACTACCATATTTGGTACTCCTTTGGTCATTTGCACTTAAGTTAGGTAGTATGCAGGCATTTGGTGCAAGTTGGCCCCCTTCAATGCAAATGAGCTTCATTCCAAAAATAGATTTGGTGGTTACTGAAGCGTGTTCATAGGGGTGTAGACTTCCCTGTGATGGAAGTGGTTACGGTTGCCAGGCAAAGGCATGGTCATGCTCTGCTCAAAGTCATTTATTTTGGGATGCAGTGACAGGATGCAATGATGGTTCTGTCATGAAAAATAAATGGATACGGCTTCCCTACACAGCGTTTTGACATGTTAAAAGGAGAAAAATAAGAAACACACACATGAGAAAAATGTTTTCACTTTACCTCTACAAAAAAGAGCAATTGCAACCATCTACAAAACTTAATGGACGACACCGAAATCAATTACCGATTGTTTTGCAGACTCATCAAATCAATTCATGATGTCGCAATCATTCTTTGTGATTTTGCTAGTGAGTATTTTTTCTATCAATTTTACTTGATGATGGATATAATACTGAAATAGTACTGTTACCTGGATCTTGAATCTTGTGGGGAGTGTCAGTTCTAAATAAGCAGGATTTCTCCTCAGGCTAGCATCGCACCATTAAGTAAGTTCGCAGTGAACGTTCAGAGGTCAGAGTTTTATACGGACGAGCTTAGGGTTTAGTGGCATTAGATCTAATTGGAAACACATCAAATACTTCGGATAATTGCTTTCCCCACCAGTTTAAAGCCATCTATACTAACCACAATTATTTTCACATTCAAACAGGAGGTTTAACTTTTAGTTTGAACCGATGAATTATTATAAGATCCGAAGAAGCTGCAGTCTTAGTTTTAAAAGGTTGTGAAAAAGTATTTGTACATTATATGCCTTTTTATTGGTGTGTGTAAGATGTTGGACACAATGTTTGTTGGAGGCAACCATTTACAAACATATTGGTCCTCTCAATGACACAAAGAAACTATTGCCTCATCAAGCCTTTGAGGGTTGTGGTATTTATTTGTTTGCTAACCATACCACTGACATGAGTTTATGGCTACAATGAATAACCGGATTAACATAACCCTCTGACCATCAGCATGGCTCTCTGTAATCTGAGTTTTCACTTATCGTTTTGACAATCAGATCAATGAACGGATGTTTCCTCCAGGAAGCGTCTTATTATAATCATCTCATTACCTCTGACAAGGAGGTTATGTTTTTCAACCTGGCTTGTTTGTCTATCGGGCAGCAGGATTACATAATAACGTGGCCTGGTGTTTTTTTTCAGCTAGCAAAACATGAATGACCTTTCAAGCCTGAACCACATGTACAACAACTGTGACTGTGGTTGGTTTCTGGACTACACTTTTTTTAGCCTCAAATTTAAAAATGGTATTGTTGTGGAATCAGAAGAGACAGGAGAGAAAGAATATACTTTTTTAGGGGACCAGAAAGGTTACGATAACATTGTATGAACTTAAATCACTTTAAAGGTTCCAAGACGGAAACACGGAACCAGACGGGGACATACTGAAGCATCCCCTGCTTTATCGTGACCAAAATGTACCAAATTAACATCCCGATGTTAGACGACTTGAAACTAGCATTTGAGAACCATACACTCGTGTTTACCATGTTGCATGAGGTAATAAATCAAGTTAGATATAGGGTAATTTTCTTGTAGACTTCTGTCAGTGGACTTACAGTAGTTTGGCAACACGTGCAGTTGCCTCCTGCTGGCCATTTGAAATATTCCAAGTTTAAGGCCAGAACCAGAGATTGCCCCCTGCTCAGAAACAGCAAATTGTTGTTTAAATGTTTTGAGCGACAACAAAATAGTTCCTTTAAGCGTTGTTGGTTCCACATTAAGACGTAAAGCTCATAAACACACAGAAGTAAGAATAGTGACATCCAAAACCGGGAAATGGGACCATCCAAGGACAAGGTCTTCGGTTCCCGAGTTCCTTCTCATTTTGGAGGATAAGATAAGGAAAGCAAGAAGGAAGGCTTACTCATCTCCACCTTGATGACTTAACTACTTCCTCTTGCTTTAATTGAATTGAGAGTACAGCATTTGTGCTGATTAGTCTATTTGACTCCCTGACCTATGACACAAGAACCAAATTAAAACAAAGACAGACACTGGCATGTCTGGTTACATTGCAGTTTGCCAAGTCTGGTAATCAGGTTATGTCTACATTTGATTCACCCAACACAACATGGGGTCAAGTGTTGCCAAAACAATTAGCAAAGGCTACAGCAGTCCTTTTGAGTTGTCCAAGCTAGCTTCTCTTAAAGCATCTTAATAAGTCCTGACAGTGACAGCATGCAGAGTACCAGGACCCTGAAAATGAAGCAGCTAAATCAAATTAACTCACGATATATATTTGATTTAAACATATGCTTTTGCTGCTATGACAGGTCAAAATGTCTTGTGTGAGAAATTATTATTATTCGATTTTTTAAATCACATAGAATATAATTAGTGGCTATAGAAATGCAAGTAGTTATACCCAAGTTTTACAGTTAATTTGGCAATAATTATACCAAATAAACACGTATAATTTACACTACTTATTTGTCGTATTGAACAAATATACGCGTTACTTTGTGTTGTTTGTTTCCTTGATTTTTCCAGAGATATCTGCCCTACTTTTCAGCTTCTATCTTGTGTGAGTTGAGTAAACGTTAAAAGGAGGGCTAGGGTTAGGGTTAGGCTTGTTCTTATTGAATTTTCTCACATCCCAGATTGAAATTGTGTTATTATAGCTACTGAATAACTAAGAATTCCTGCACCTTATACCCCCTTAAGCAATGTGCCTGCAAACATGTCAATGCCTACAGTACAGGTGTTTTATTGAGAAACAGACATTATATTGGTTTAAAGACATAACGCGGCCTACCTTATTTCATCCGGTATCTGAGGAGATTCTTCTTAAATTCCTTCAGACATCCGCCACTTTAATCCTTCTTCCTCCGATACATCCCCTGCTGCCATTCCACCACATCGCTTTTATCCTCGTGCTACTGTCAGTCATTGCGGCTGGTAAAACATACAGTCATTTTCCTTAATTGACAGCTTAATTGTCTCCGCACAAAGGACATATCAGCTCTTTAACATCATTTCCTCACTACTAATGACGTGACGTATGTTCCTGCGATTCTGTTCATTTTCAACTATTTTTAGACTTGGGGACGTAAGAACATAATTGGATTTGCAGGGCTAGCTAACGGCAGATGGGGCAGCAAAGCACCAAGCCACTGTAGGCGGCACGGTGTTAATCTGAGGCTCCAACCACAAGTGACACATTGATTATCCCACTTTCCTTTAGGACCTTACATAGATTAGGTTGATTGGCCACTACAAATGGCTTGGGAGATACCCAAATGTCACGGCTGATATATCCTTCCATGACACAGTGCTTGAAAATGTGTTCTTAATGTTACTTAAAGTGAGAAAAAAGGGATTTATATAAAAACTCAATTTAAATAATTGACCTATATGTTCATCTGAAGGTTGGTTCTGCTCTTTTCTGTCTTGTGCGCAAACTATGGGCAGATTATTTGCAGTTTAATCATGTTTTTGTCCATTTACCCATCACTTTATCGCCGGCCACATTTAGAGGGCTTGTAACTTAGTCTGGATTTACGCCTGACCGTTTCAGCCCACGCAATAATTAACACACCAACATGCAGGAGAAATGTCAAGGTGATACCTGAATGTGCCTGTAGGCTTTCATATGAGTCAAATTGACACTTATGATAACAGTTAATCATACTGACTAGCGGGGCTGTGTTCACGATTTTTAAAATACTCATTTGGATTAAGTAAACAGTCAATTATAACAAAAATATCTACATGCTATTACTCTTCATAGCCTGGAAATACAAGTTACTCTTTTATGTATTGGCTTTAAAGTTCTGCAATTAAAATATGGTGAGTCTACTTATATTACCATTGAAACCATGTCCCAGAAAAATACAGAGAATACACTCAAATGTTTCATTCAAATATGTATATCAATGAGTTGCAATTTGCAAATCTCTAATTCATTAAACCTTTAAGCATTGCGAATGGATCTGGCCCTTCGTACATCCAGGACATGGTTAAACCGTACACCCCAGCGCGTGCACTACGCTCTGCATCAGCCAAACGACTCGCTGCGCCCTCGCTGCGAAGGGGACCCAAGTTCCCATCAGCAAAAACACGTGGGTTTGCTATCCTGGCTCCAAGATGGTGGAATGAGCTCCCCATTGACATCAGGACAGCAGATAGCTTGCACATCTTCCCGCGCAGACTGAAAACTCATCTCTTTCGACTCCACTTCGAGCGATATAATTATTAACAAAGCACTTATATACTAATAAAGGACTGGCTTATCTAAAGCCAGTTGAGTAGCACTTGAAATGTTTGGCTCTATGAAACCTGATGTACTTATATGATTCTGTTTTCTTCAAGGTTGTGTCTTCCTGGTCGAATGTACTTATTGTAAGTCGCTTTGGATAAAAGCGTCAGCTAAATGCAATGTAATGTAATAATGCCCTGTTATATTTTGAAAAGTATGCTACAGCTATTCAACTGTTAAAGGCAAATAGACACAAAATAAACCTATAAAACATCTTAAATGCTTTCTTACACATTAACACATTAATGTAAAATTGGCAAATGTGTACAGTGTAAAATACATGTAAAATATATGAAAACAATTATGTATAAAAAAGCGTATAAGCGTACAATATTTGCTGTGGTTTATTAGCTTTAAGAAATATATTAATGCTGCAACTGCATGATTAACACATAAATACATGGAAATAACTCGACCATCACTCGGTAAAAACCTTATACACACATATTTAATACATGAATATACAGGATTTAGTCCACTATCAGCGGCTAAAACCCTCTTTCACTGTACAATCCAGTTTAATATATTTTAATACTAATAAATCACCATATTGCACAGTTAAAGAGGGTTTTAGCTGCTGATAGTGGACTAAATCCCGTGCATTTATGTGTTAAATATGTGAGTATTTGGTTGTTTCTTTGTAAACAATATCTAGATGTAAAAAGAAAGTTGAGTAAATATATGTTTTCGGTGTCATTTCAAAACATTGCAAACCGTTGCTTCCGGTTTCTGATAGTGGACTACATCCCGTGTAATCATGTATCAAATATGTGTATATTTGGTTGTTATTTTTGTAAATACAATGTATATGTATAAAGACAGTTAAAAAGTAAAATAGTTATTATGTTTTCGGTGTCACTTCAAAACGTTGCAAAACCGTCGCTTCCGGTTTTCCCGGGAACGCGCAGTGTGTCTTGAACGCACCCCTGCTCCTCATTGTGCAGCAGGAAACATCGCAAGGTTTCGACGACGTTGGTATGAAATGGCAGAAACTGTCACGGAAGCACAACGATTAGGTTATCCAGAAGCTACACATGTTTTCTGCCATGACCCTGACATGCTAGTGTGAGGAAAACGGGAGTGTATCTGGAAAAAAAGGATTAAAAAGAGCTGTTTTTTCCTCCACACACACAAGGGGAAAACGTCCGGATTGTGACCGACCTGCAAGCGCCGACTGCGGCTGTTGGAATCGAACGGAGAGGGGTGAGCTCCATGTGGGGTTTTTCTTCACATTAGACATGTTTGGGGTGGTTTCATCAACATTTTTGGGATGGTAACACGTGCATTTGTCTCGCACATGTTACTGTAGATAGGTGTTATTACGATATACATGGCAACCACAACAGCAGGTCTGGCCTAACTGGTAAAAGGCAACCAGACTGAGAGAGGCTACGTGTTTTATTATTATTTTAATATAAATGTATTATATGCATTAGCATTAATCAGCGTTATCCTTCGCAGTAATCGTTAACTCACTTGAATATATTTAAATATTTTTATTGGCATTTCGTTTTTTTCAGCAAAAGACATTACACAAATGTAAAACCCCCAAAAGAAGAAGAAATAATAATATATAAAACAAAGTTACAATAAAAAAGTCATAGTTAAATTAATTACATATACATAATGTTGACAGTTAAACATCATTTAAAAGAGAAAACAACAAATAATGTAAGTGGACACTGTGGTTTTTAATTTTCTTTATCATTATTATTGTTATGTTGATGTATAATAATATTTATATCATTGTTTTTTAATTTATTTATTCTAGTTTATGTCCAAAAAGTAAAGAAAGCATGTTGTTCTTGCATTTGTTCAACATGTTTATGAATTTAACAGTTCATTTCAAATGTACATGTATATATAGATATATTCGGCATGCTATTATCAACACTTTTGGCCCCATAACACACACATTTGTCTCATACATGTTACTGTAAATAGGTGTAAATGCAATACACATAGAAATGAGCAGGTAACCAGACTGGGAATCCACCAGTGAACCCATTGAAATGCTAACACACGTTTCGCCAGTCACAGAACAACAAGTTACATGTGTGATTAAAAAGCTGTGACTTCCTGTTTGTCACCTAAAGACAACAACACCCCCTTTGTAAACAAACATCCTTTCCTGTGTTTAAGCTATTAGGATATGCAGGATATTTACTTTTGGTCAGTTTGGTGTGTCTGGGCCTTAACATGCATCTCCCAGAATGCACTGCACACACAGTGGGGGCAAGGCTTTCGAAACAACCTGCCAAGAGAACAGCAGTGGTCAAAGCCTAGAAATCTGATTCCTGCCCCTAAAGCTAGAGATGGGATTATGAGACCACATGACTTCCACATTCATATCTGGAGATGTTTGAGACTGAGAGATGTTGATCCTTTGTCAATATTGGGTTATTGTATCTTAATGGCTGTACCACAGTTGATTTCTGAGGTCCTCCATGCTAAACATGTGCACCTCTTTGTATGGAAACCCCATTAACAGGTCGGTTTATTTGACTCACGGTTGCATACTATATTCTGCCTCTTAGGGTGTAGTCTTTATTCGATTTAAAGACGGATACACTGTGGCATGTGCTGATGAAATGAAACAGCAGTGTGCCACAGTTCAAACACTCGGTCGCCTCTTTCCACACCTTTTGGATGGTGTTCAGATCCTCCTCTGTGTGTGTGTGTGTGTGTGTCTGTGTGTCTGTGTGTGTGTGTGTGTGTGTGTGTGTGTGTGTGTGTGTGTGTGTGTGTGTGTGTGTGTGTGTGTGTGTGTGTGTGTGCTCTAACACCTCTAGCAGCTATTGTTTTAAAGACAAGCAAGCTGAGTTCAGTTTGTACATTATGTATGATTTACTCCGCTAACCGGGCAAACAGCTGATTGCATGCCTGTCTCTTTTGATGCCCACTGAGTTTCTTGATTTGCTTTTCTCCATTTCACGGTTATTACCTTAAGATATCCTTTTGTTTTTGTGTCCTCTTGAATGATTTGCACCTTAGTTGTTGACGTTGCATGGCAGCTGTATTAAAGGGATCACGAGGCATAACAAATCCAGTACGGTTTCAAGTTATGAAACACTGGAGATGCCGGCATATTGGATCTGATTGATTGTGAAACACGATGATCGAGATACGGTTCTTTCAGTCACCTTTTTCCAAGTTCCTGCACGGTTTCTAAGATGTACCAACGACTGCTTTTCGGATGGTTGTGTGTGAAACAAGCCGGCTTCTCAGGTTATCAGATTGTAGGAAGTTTGAGTTTAAGGCGAGACACGGCAGGCAAAAACATCGTTTTTCAAGTACTGGTAAATTTTGAGATTTTGTGCTATTTTGATTCCATAACATGTTTTCTTTCTGGCTTTTGGAAGGAAAACGTACAAAATACACATTTAAGTGTTTATGTTACTATAGTTTGTCTATTTGCGTCTGTAGATTTCTCCTAAATTCACCAAAAGTTAGCATTATAACGTAACATAAAGTACCGCGACCGCTGTGTGCAGCATGTCAACAGAGGTATCGCTGGAAAGCTCCGTCTCTCCTGCACAATCTCATCGGATCCAAATATGGTCATCTCCTTTGTATCAGCAACCAATCGTGAAAGCACAAAGGGGTCTTAAACCAAGAAACGAAATCTCATTGGCTGGTGTCAATTTCTGACAACGTGATTCGTTCAGATGCGTCACGTGATGTGCTAAAACACTTCCTGGTTAGCTTTCCGCTAGAAATTGAAATCTCAAAATGCCAAAAGAACGGCGAAAAAAACGTTCACAGAGAAGACAACAACAATTGTCACTTGCACGAAGCAAGGTTATAAAAAAAAAATGACCCTGAACATGAAATACCTTCACGGAGTGCGTCGATGCGCAAGCTGTCATCCAAAGAACAGGAGGGTTTAGCTAGCGCCTCACTGCAATCTTTAAAGGTCGTTTTCTCAAAATGAGTTTTTTCTCCTACTCTGAGTTCGAAATGTCAACTTCAGTAGCACGTACATACACCAAACCTTCCAGTTATATTCCTATCAATATTATGAAGGCTTTTACATAAGGGTTTGTTCATATATCATTCATAGCCTGAATTATACAACATTGAAAAACATGGCGAAAATGGATATTTTAGGGCTGTTGACAGTATTTTCTGATTTATGGAGTGATACAAAGAGATATCCAAAATCCTTTCTGTAAAAGGCTTAGATACTAATATGACTACAAAATGAAACAAGAATTTTGAATCTGGCTTTATCCAAAGTTCAGATTTCGATTCCTGAAATGTGTTAAAATATGTGCATATTTAATGAGATAATAGATCATTTGCATATTTAAACATGCTATTTCAGAAAACTTGTAATACAAAAGACAATTGCCTTATTGTAAGTAATTAACTGGAGAAATTTCTAGCTGATACCTTTAAGTTAAAAAAATTACCCTATTCACCTGGGGTGTCTCGCCTTAAATACCCCTAAATAGCCCCTTTAGACGATCGGTAACTAAATGTGGTTTAGTGTGTTTAATGGTACCGATGTCTGGCACAGAATGGCCCTTATGAGCTATCATCAGCAGCCATTAGCTGAATGTGTGCAGCTCGACGATAAAAGCTACGACATATTGCCGGTGGACTCATCTTGAACCCGGTCAGTAAAGTCTCTACATTCAGAGAAACGAAGAGCTGATTTGTGATACCTGACGACAGAGGGTGACGGACAGCTGTTTGGGAGACACGGGTTAATCGAGACAAAAGCCTGACACTTTGTGACACAGTTATCTGTTTGAGTATCAGACGATATTTCTTCACATCAGACGGTGGTTTTTATCAACCGTGACATAAGTGGAGTCTGTGATAAAGCTTCAGTTTGATGCCTCGGTGCGATTTTGATAAGAATGACCTGATGTTAACCCCTGAAGGTGGCAGGCCTAGGGATGCAACTTACTATCATTTTATTGTGGATAAATCTGCATCTGGAAGTCCAAACAAAGCCTTTACATTTCTTATTTGGTCGCTCCAAATCTTGTATTTAGTATACTATGATATAAAACAGAGAATCAGGATAATCTCCACATTTAGAAACAGTGATATTTGCTATTGTTGCGTACAGAATTACTTTGAAAGTGACACAAATGGGTTTTTATTTTGTCCATCTACCAACTAATTAGTTCTGCTGCCCACGCTATGCAGACAGATTCAATCTACTTGTGGGCCTGTCTTTATTTGTTATATCTATGCATTAACCTATAGAACCACCTTGATAGAAGTTCAGTATTTGGCTGGATTAGCATGCATTTGCAGTGATTTTCTGTTCATCTAATAAATGATTAGTTGACCAATTGTTGCAGCTCATCTCCCGTAGAAGGCTGTTATTCTCCTATCTTCTATTTCTTTACGTCTTTGTATAAACCTGCAGAACTCACTCGATAACCATCACACAGCTTTCACTCATTCACTCTGCGTGCGACCTGGCTGTGTTCTCCTCCTCTAACAGTTGAATGTGGCTCACACACTGTCACACACTCTCACACACACTGTCACACACTGTCAAACACTGTCAAATCGCTCAGCTCTGTTTCCCCATGCAGCCACAGATCCTGCAGTCTCACATCCACCTCAATGTCTGCAGCTCTGCCTCCAAACAGGAGAGGAAATCATGTCCTGCTGAAGCCTAACATCAGCTCACACACACACACACACACACACACACACACACACACACACACACACACACACACACACACACACACACACACACACACACACACACACACACTAGGGCAGCTCGATTATGGCAAAAATCATAATCTCGATTATTTGGGTCAATAATTGTAATTGCGATTATTCATTGACTTTGAAAACATCCATTTATTGGAGAGTATGTTTTTAACAGTTGATTACCCTGAACTTTAAGAATAATTCAACTGAAAAACCAAAAAAAGAAAAATATATATTAAAAAAAAAATCGTTTTATTTCGATTACGGTATTTTCGTAATCGTTGCAAGCCATAATCGTAATCGCGATTAAAATACGATTAATTGAGCAGCCCTAACACACACACACACACACACACACACACACACACACACACACACACACACACACACACACTGCGGTGTTTAAATAGGCCTGGTAGAACATGACATGAGCACACACTCTCTCCACTGCGGCTTATATTTGATTTATCGAATGACATTTGCTGAAAAGCCTCGTGGAAGTCCCTCCGTGTTATTTCTGGTCTGTTTGCAGTCAGATACCAGCGGCATATGGAGTTGACATTTTTGCTGCTGCTCTGAGGATTTGATGATATGCACCATTAGACTCGAGTACTATGGATGTATAGGGACATTATTTATAGAGTTAATATAGCAGGCGTAATCGTGCAAATCAGTTCTCAGAGTCTGGCTACAGCTTCGACGATTGGTCCACTAATGTTTTTGTTGATAGACAAATGATTGCAGATATTTAGTTAAACGTTTCAGTTCTTTTTTCATGCAAAAGGCGCCGAAGATTCGGTCTTAAGCCTCTCAAATGTGGAGGTCTTCTTGCATTTCTATGATTTTATTGTTTTTTGGGTTTTAAGGACATCACCTCGGATTTTTAGAAACTAGTTTGGACATTTTTGTATTATCTTACTAGATTTTAGACACCAAACGATTTAATAAATGAATCTATCTTCTTGTAGATTGCATTGAATATGTGTGGGCATGTTTGAGGGTCTTCGAGTTTAAGGATTCGATTGACTCAAAGCAAATCCATGTGTTATGCTAACTTTTAGTATATGTTGCCAGCCGATTATGGCCTCAAAATGTTGCTGGTAACCAGCGTTTCCACCAGGGAGGCGTCTTGCCGTCATTTGACTGCAACGCCCTGAACTCGAGCCGAGGGCGTCCAAAAAATAAAATCATTTGAGAGAAGATCGAGAGTTTTTATCGCTTGAAATGACGAAAAGGACAAAGACATAGAGCTGCTCGATTATGGCAAAAATCATAATCTCGATTATTTGGGTCAATAATTATCACGATTATTAAAAACGATTATCCATTTACTTTGAAAACATCAATTTATTGGAAAAGAAAATGTGTAGAATGTTTTTAACAGTTGATTACCCCGAACCTTAAGTATAATTCATGTTGTTTTCATAACCGTTGCAAGCCAAAATCTTAATTGCGATTTAAAATACGAATAATTGAGCAGCCCTACTAGGACATCCCTCTGTTGGAGGGGCAGACGTAAAGAGATAGTACAAGGGAGGGACGGCGCAATTCAAAAGTGTGTGTGCGCATACGTAAAGAGATAGTGGCCGTGTCTCAATGTCGAGGAGGCTTGCTTGGTAGCACATGTCCTTCGGCGCCACTCGATGACGTAGTATACTTGAAATAGTGCAGGGTGTCCGCGGGGTCTTAAAAAGTATTAAAAGTTGATAAATCAATTTAGCGAAAATGAAGGCTATTAAAAAGTATAAACGGGCATTTTCCAAGGTATTACATTTTGTAGCTTGTTTCCAATAAGTATATGAATGGTCCAAAGAGGTTGTATTCTACAGTCTGCCTGAATGTAGTCATGGCGTAGGTGTGTAGTGTGATTCTGTGTAGTTTATTGATGGCATCCCGTTGGGTTTGACGTCATCAGAACAGGACATCGCACGCTCACTGCTTGATAGCGCGAAGGTCCGTTTACGCCGGTTGCTAAGCAACATCGTTATGGGGAAATGCAAGTCTGCGTCCAAATGGTTGGAAGAGAAGGAGGAAGGACAATCAATACTGTATATAGTCAATGTGAGGTAAAGTGTGTCGCCAAGGTAACCGGTTAGAACTCCAAGTGGCGATGAGGTCTTAAAATGTATGGAAAAGGTCTTAAAAGGTTTTACATTTGACTTCAGGATTCCTGTTTGAGTAAAGACCAATTACATCAAATAGTTTTTAAGTATCTCACTGGCTAACTTGAAGATGGTCTGTTTTAAATGTAGAAGTTTAACTTCTACATCAGAGGTGATACAACTTCCCAGACTGCTTTAAAAGTCCTTCATCGTTGGCACTTCTGTCGTTAGCTTAACGCCTCAAAATATTTTACTCCCATAGCTACAGCTATACTGTTTCGGGCTGGGTGACCTACGCTTAGCACTGTCCCTGAACGCCTCCTTTTTAGATTCATTTGGAGGACTGAAGCTATTCCAAAAAGCAGAATATTAGCAGAGCAAAGTGTCCATAAATGTATGGAAAGGGTTTTAAAAGGTTTTACGTTTGACTTCAGGATTCCTGCATATACCCTGTAGTGGCTCTGCAGCAGCTTTACTCGACATTGAGAAACACCCTCTATCTATAAGGGACGGCTCAATTCAAAATTCAAGTCACGTGACGTCACCCCACCCCCTCGAGGTCGACGCCCTCTCAGCCCTGGTCTGGCGGAAACACTGCTGGTAACTCACTCTTGTTCATTTTGCTTCCACATTACGAGCATTAGTCGACAAACCTTGTTTTCTGGTCTAGAACTCTAGTCTAGTGCCTTTTGTGTCTCTCGCTGTAAGATAAGAGAGGAGTTCAGGGTCCTCCGTGAAGCTTTTCATAATCCCTGAATGTCTGCACAGTGTGTCTCTGCTGCAGACGGTTGATAAGGTCCTCCTGCGCTAACAGAAGATAGCGTTATGATCAAAGTCAAAGAGACAGCGGAGAGGAAAGAGAAAGGTTAAAAAAAAACAAGAGGAAGAGAAGGGAGTTCAATGTGATCAGTTTCCTGACGCTGTAAATGTAGTTGTGGTTCTGTTTTCATTTGTTATATCTATGTATTGATCTATAGAACCAACTTGATAGAAGTTCGTGATATGAAACGCTGGAAAAACTCCATATTTAAAAGGAAGTGAAGAGCGAAAGTGAAGGAAGGAGCGGTTTCCCAAGAATAGGAAGTCAGAGGATAGCAAAGGAGAAGCTAATGGATACTGAAAGAAAACGTGGTAGTCAGAGATATCCGGGGGGGGGGGGGGGGGTCAGCGTACAGCTATCATCGCAAAGCCGACCTCCTCAGCGAAATGCTCCAAATTCCACTAATGATTCCCTGTCTTCAGCTTTAAAGCCAGCTTCCTGCGTCCTCCATCACAGACCTTTGGATAGAAGTCATTATAGCCGGTTACATGCATACTGTACCATCTGATCTGCGCTTCAGTAAGATTCATAAAAGTCTTCATGGTAGGGCTGCTCAATTAATCGTATTTTAATCGCAATTACGATTATGGCTTGCAACGAAAACAACGTAATCGAAATATAAAGATTATTTTTTTATTATTAATTTTTTTTTTATTAATATTTTTTTTTTTATTGGTTTTTCAGTTGAATTATAAAGTTCAAGTTAATCAACTGTTAAAAACATACTGTTCACATTTTTTTTCTCCATTAAGTTATGTTTTCAAAGTAAATGGATAATCGTTTTTAATAGTGGTGCACGATAATTATCGGTCCGATATTAGGAATTATGATCATCCCGATAAACCCGATACCAGTATTAATAGCCCCGATAATATACAATATATTTTTTGGGTAAGAAACAATACTGCGGTGTGGGTGGATTGGGATGAGGGGCGCTTGTTTTTTACTCGGCTCCTCCCGTTTTGTCAGTACTGTGGTATTAGTGGTTTAGGAAGAGGGGAGTTCTTCACAAACCCAGCGCTCCCTAACTCGTGCCTGGCTGTGACGTAAATGGTGTGCGGCCGTGAAGCCAGGACAGTAAACAAACATGTCGCCGGTAGTATGGGACTATTTCAAAGCTTCAGAGTTAGATAGTTCGCTTGCTATTTGTATTAACAAATGCAGAAGTTCCACGAGGAGGGAAAAAGGCAACGAGCTATAATACTTCCAACCTGATTAGTCACCTGAAACATCGCCATCGCTACGATGGTGTGTTAAAAGCGTACGAAGACGCCTGCGCTGCTAAACTAGCGGCGAATCCAAAGCCAGCTGCAAAGGCACCGGCTTTTACCTATCGACGAGGCTTTTGAAAAAGGCAAGAAGTTTGGGGAAATAAATATGGTCACTTTGAAGAGTCAAAACTGTTCTTGGCTTTGTTTTGTTCATAGTAGTAATGCTCATGTCATTTGCTCACTACTACTCTTTTTTTTACCACCAGGTGTGCAAAAACTACAGGTACATTTAATATATATATATATTATATTATTATCGGTATCGGTATCGGTCTTGAGAAGCAGGAAGTTATCGGTATCGGTTTCAAAAAACCAATATCGTGCATCCCTAGTTTTTAATAATAATTATGGCAAAAATCATAATCTCGATTATTTGGGTCAATAATTATATTGAATCAATTATTGACCCATATAATCGAGATCATGATTTTTGCCATAATCGAGCAGCCCTAGTTTCTAGCAACAAATCTTTAAGAGATGAAATGAGCAGCTCTACCAGCATTTGCCATGGTGGCTAAACATTTTTATTTGGCCTTAAATTGTAGTTCAACATTTATTTCCTGTTACTTCTGGACCATGACGGTGGGCCGCCTTTAATGTTTAACTGAGTGGAATATGTTTTACCAAAATGTTGGCTATATGTTAAGGAGTTTTCAGGTTGTGACAGTGCACTGCAACATGTGTGTTGATCTTGTTTATTAGTATTTAATATTTTGATATTATTTATTTAAATGTAGACATGAATGTATAATTGATTTTATTTTATTTTGGTTTTTCAGTTGGTTACCCTGAACGTATAATTCAACAGTTAAAAAGTTGAAATTATTATTTGTATTTGTTTTAAAGTACAATAAATGGATGTTTTCAAAGTCAATGAATAATCGCATTTAATAATCGCAATTACAATTATTCTCCCAAATAATTAGAGATTATGATTTTTGCCATAATCGAGCTGATCTACTTCATGGAATTACATTCAGATACAGCTTTCTGCAGGGATACAGACAGACGAATTATATGGCTGTAAAAGTCCAAACGTAGCTGCCTCTGCCACTTCTCCATCAATACACTGCTACCTATTATTATTTAATGTGTGAGTTGTCTGCCTTATCATTCAAATGAATTATTATAGGCTTCTTGTTCGTTGTGGCCCACAAAGTCTGCAAAAAGCTGTTTATTTTTACCACAACGCCTCCTCCTGACTGTTCAGACCTTCTGTTCGGAGAAAAATGACACATTAGTTGCTTTTTTAAATTAATTGGACTCCTTTACTTCCTTGTTCTCTATTCATATGCTCCTCATCTGTGACCAGGAAGCAGATTTAAGAATCAACACTCACTTTGTTACACAACGCCGGAGAAAATGACTCAATGACAAAATGTCATCCATGCATTCAATGTACAAGAAAACATATTGTTGATCATATATATGTTATACTTGCCATTCCATTATGCTACATAAGATGTATTGTTTTTTAAATGTGATTTGGAGCATCTGACATTAGTTTTCACTATAGGTTAATGTCTTAAAATACAAAAACCTTTTTAAGTGAGAAAACGACCATTTATGTCAGATGGCATTTCCCTCATAACACAGGCTGCATCCTGGAGAGGGCTACTCTGTAAGACTGCATTGTTCACAACGTTAATTAATGAAGTAAGTCTCACAGTGTGCGAAAAAGTACACGTCCCACCGTCCGGGACGTGTTATTTACAATATCGGACAAGTAGATCTTTCAATTGACTTGTCCGGCGGACAAGTGACGTTTTTCGGCCTGATTTATTGACAAATTATTGATACATTCAGTTTACAAAAGGCAGAACTCAATCGCAAATTGTACGTGTCCGCCATTGTTCGTTTAGATTCTGCTTGTCGATTCCTAAGGAAATGCATCTCGCCGCTTTCTGTAAAGTTAGGCGGGGGGGGGGGGGGGGGGAAGTGTAGCACAGTGGCAGGGTTGGGAAGCAAAACACGGTTCCGATTAGGAACAAATATCAATGTCCCGGTACCGGGATTAATAAGAGTTGTGAGGACAGGAGGCGAGGCCGAGCCCCGCGGACTGCAGCTCTATCTATGCTCCGTATCAGCTGATCGCTGCACGGTGCAGCTCAGCGTCTCTCTCTCTTTCTACACACAGCGGATCCGCTGCCCCGATTAACAGCCTCCTCTCTTTGTCAAACTTTCTTATGTTCTTTCTCTAACGGCATAATGAAGGTTATTAAGCGTTTTTAACTCCTATGTTGTTAATATTGACCACCATTTCCTTTTATGAAGTAAAGCAACCTCCCTGTCTGTGTCCTCGCGCTGTCCTCACCATCCCCGGACCCCCAGACTCAGAGGAGCACAGGATGTCAGAGAGACGTGCACCAATAGACTCTAGGTAGTGCTTGAGCACCTGCCCGTTTTGCCCTCTGGACAGCAATGTGCCCTTTTGAAAGTTCGTTTTTTACAGTTTAATTTTTTTTTTACAGTGTACTGTATGTGGCTCATGGTACAATCGATCAATTCTGGATTAAAAGCTTCTAATATATACACACAATGCCCCAAAATGCGCGTTGTAATTTTGTCAGACATCCCCACGCGTGCCCGCGGCACTCCAGTACTCCCTGGCTGCAGCCCCTCCCTTCCCTGCTCTCAACGTGAGCGCGCAGAGCTGACAGTCAGTCTAGTGATGGGAATTCCGGCTCTCTTGGTGAGCCGGCTCATTGGCTCGGCTCACCAAGAAGAGCGGCTCTTTCGGCTCCCAAACGGCTCTTCAGTTTACCACTTATTATACCTTTTAATTAAATCA
>NW_022991989.1:67500-116340 GCF_902827175.1 Gymnodraco acuticeps | reverse complement strand
GAAAATATGAGGCACTTATAAATGGGGCCTTGAAGACCTATCTAGATAGTCTGGTAGGGAACAGACTACCACGAATGCAACACAAAGACTTTGTCTCGCAGACAAGTGTTAGCTTTAGAGAGGACTTGAGTCACATCACACAATAGATTTACGCCTGAACAGGGACTTGAACCCTGGACCCTCAGATTAAAAGTCTGATGCTCTACCGACTGAGCTATCCAGGCTCTGAGAGACACCTTAGCAGTGAAAGGCTGAATACCCACATTTGCATTAAGTATCAGACAATCAAGATAGCTTTCAATGAGATCAGCAATATGCCAACCCGTGAGATCTGTGGTTGAGTGTTAAAGATGAGGCACTTATAAATGGGGCCCTGAAGACCTGTGCGAGTGACTTGGATTTATCTAGATAGTCTGGTAGGGAACAGACAAACACGAATGCAACAAGCTGACTTTGTCTAGCAGACGAATGTTAGCTTCAGAGAGGACTTGAGTCACATCACACAATAGATGTACGCCTGAACAGGGACTTGAACCCTGGACCCTCAGATTAAAAGTCTGATGCTCTACCGACTGAGCTATCCAGGCTCTGAGAGACAGCTTAGCAGTGAAAGGCTGAATACCCATATTTGCATTAAGTATCAGACAATCAAGATAGCTTTCAATGAGATCAGCAATATGCCAACCTGAGAGATCTTTGGTTGAGTGGAAATTATGAGGCACTTATAAATGGGGCCTTGAAGACCGATCTAGATAGTCTGGTAGGGAACAGACTACCATGAATGCAACACAAAGACTTTGTCTAGCAGAGATCTGTGGTTGAGTGTTAAAGATGAGGCACTTATAAATGGGGCCTTGAAGACCTGTGCGAGTGACTTGGATTTATCTAGATTGTCTGGTAGGGAACAGACTACCACGAATGCAACACAAAGACTTTGTCTAGCAGACAAGTGTTAGCTTTAGAGAGGACTTGAGTCACATCACACAATAGATGTACGCCTGAACAGGGACTTGAACCCTGGACCCTCAGATTAAAAGTCTGATGCTCTACCGACTGAGCTATCCAGGCTCTGAGATACAGTTTAGCAGTGAAAGTCTGAATACTCACATTTGCATTAAGTATCAGACAATCAAGATAGCTTTCAATGAGATCAGCAATATGCCAATCTGAGAGATCTTTGGTTGAGTGGAAATTATGAGGCACTTATAAATGGGGCCTTGAAGACCTATCTAGATAGTCTGGTAGGGAACAGACTACCACGAATGCAACACAAAGACTTTATCTAGCAGACAAGTGTTAGCTTTAGAGAGGACTTGAGTCACATCACACAATAGATTTACGCCTGAACAGGGACTTGAACCCTGGACCCTCAGATTAAAAGTCTGATGCTCTACCGACTGAGCTATCCAGGCTCTGAGAGACAGCTTAGCAGTGAAAGGCTGAATACCCACATTTGCATTAAGTATCAGACAATCAAGATAGCTTTCAATGAGATCAGCAATATGCCAACCCGTGAGATCTGTGGTTGAGTGTTAAAGATGAGGCACTTATAAATGGGGCCCTGAAGACCTGTGCGAGTGACTTGGATTTATCTAGATAGTCTGGTAGGGAACAGACAAACACGAATGCAACAAGCTGACTTTGTCTAGCAGACGAATGTTAGCTTCAGAGAGGACTTGAGTCACATCACACAATAGATGTACGCCTGAACAGGGACTTGAACCCTGGACCCTCAGATTAAAAGTCTGATGCTCTACCGACTGAGCTATCCAGGCTCTGAGAGACAGCTTAGCAGTGAAAGGCTGAATACCCATATTTGCATTAAGTATCAGACAATCAAGATAGCTTTCAATGAGATCAGCAATATGCCAACCTGAGAGATCTTTGGTTGAGTGGAAATTATGAGGCACTTATAAATGGGGCCTTGAAGACCTATCTAGATAGTCTGGTAGGGAACAGACTACCACGAATGCAACACAAATACTTTATCTAGCAGACAAGTGTTAGCTTTAGAGAGGACTTGAGTCACATCACACAATAGATTTACGCCTGAACAGGGACTTGAACCCTGGACCCTCAGATTAAAAGTCTGATGCTCTACCGACTGAGCTATCCAGGCTCTGAGAGACAGCTTAGCAGTGAAAGGCTGAATACCCACATTTGCATTAAGTATCAGACAATCAAGATAGCTTTCAATGAGATCAGCAATATGCCAACCTGAGAGATCTTTGGTTGAGTGGTAAATTATGAGGCACTTA
Organism: Gymnodraco acuticeps; assembly: GCF_902827175.1. NCBI lineage: Eukaryota > Metazoa > Chordata > Actinopteri > Perciformes > Bathydraconidae > Gymnodraco > Gymnodraco acuticeps. The sequence continues at coordinate 114,082 of NW_022991989.1, read as the reverse complement.
TAAATGGGGCCTTGAAGACCTATCTAGATAGTCTGGTAGGGAACAGACTACCACGAATGCAACACAAAGACTTTGTCTAGCAGACAAGTGTTAGCTTTAGAGAGGACTTGAGTCACATCACACAATAGATTTACGCCTGAACAGGGACTTGAACCCTGGACCCTCAGATTAAAAGTCTGATGCTCTACCGACTGAGCTATCCAGGCTCTGAGAGACAGCTTAGCAGTGAAAGGCTGAATACCCACATTTGCATTAAGTATCAGACAATCAAGATAGCTTTCAATGAGATCAGCAATATGCCAACCTGAGAGATCTTTGGTTGAGTGGAAATTATGAGGCACTTATAAATGGGGCCTTGAAGACCTATCTAGATAGTCTGGTAGGGAACAGACTACCACGAATGCAACACAAAGACTTTGTCTCGCAGACAAGTGTTAGCTTTAGAGAGGACTTGAGTCACATCACACAATAGATTTACGCCTGAACAGGGACTTGAACCCTGGACCCTCAGATTAAAAGTCTGATGCTCTACCGACTGAGCTATCCAGGCTCTGAGAGACACCTTAGCAGTGAAAGGCTGAATACCCACATTTGCATTAAGTATCAGACAATCAAGATAGCTTTCAATGAGATCAGCAATATGCCAACCCGTGAGATCTGTGGTTGAATGTTAAAGATGAGGCACTTATAAATGGTGCCCTGAAGACCTGTGCGAGTGACTTGGATTTATCTAGATAGTCTGGTAGGGAACAGACAAACACGAATGCAACAAGCTGACTTTGTCTAGCAGACGAATGTTAGCTTCAGAGAGGACTTGAGTCACATCACACAATAGATGTACGCCTGAACAGGGACTTGAACCCTGGACCCTCAGATTAAAAGTCTGATGCTCTACCGACTGAGCTATCCAGGCTCTGAGAGACAGCTTAGCAGTGAAAGGCTGAATACCCATATTTGCATTAAGTATCAGACAATCAAGATAGCTTTCAATGAGATCAGCAATATGCCAACCTGAGAGATCTTTGGTTGAGTGGAAATTATGAGGCACTTATAAATGGGGCCTTGAAGACCTATCTAGATAGTCTGGTAGGGAACAGACTACCACGAATGCAACACAAAGACTTTGTCTCGCAGACAAGTGTTAGCTTTAGAGAGGACTTGAGTCACATCACACAATAGATTTACGCCTGAACAGGGACTTGAACCCTGGACCCTCAGATTAAAAGTCTGATGCTCTACCGACTGAGCTATCCAGGCTCTGAGAGACACCTTAGCAGTGAAAGGCTGAATACCCACATTTGCATTAAGTATCAGACAATCAAGATAGCTTTCAATGAGATCAGCAATATGCCAACCCGTGAGATCTGTGGTTGAGTGTTAAAGATGAGTCACTTATAAATGGGGCCCTGAAGACCTGTGCGAGTGACTTGGATGTATCTAGATAGTCTGGTAGGGAACAGACAAACACGAATGCAACAAGCTGACTTTGTCTAGCAGACAAGTGTTAGCTTTAGAGAGGACTTGAGTCACATCACACAATAGATTTACGCCTGAACAGGGACTTGAACCCTGGACCCTCAGATTAAAAGTCTGATGCTCTACCGACTGAGCTATCCAGGCTCTGAGAGACAGCTTAGCAGTGAAAGGCTGAATACTCACATTTGCATTAAGTATCAGACAATCAAGATAGCTTTCAATGAGATCAGCAATATGCCAACCCGTGAGATCTGTGGTTGAGTGTTAAAGATGAGGCACTTATAAATGGTGCCTGAAGACCTGTGCGAGTGACTTGGATGTATCTAGATAGCAGCGACGTGCATGTCCAGGGAGGCAAGCCTCACTGTCATACTCATAGACTGGCCATACTACAATGTAACGGAAAAACAACTAAAGAAAAACTAAATAGTAATAATAATAAAATGTCTCCACTGATCTGTGTTGTAAATGTGATTTATGTATGATTCCAATCGCTTTTTATAGTCAAAATCAGCAAATGTGCCAAGCTCCGCTACAACTACATGGGAGCGATGAGGAGTGAGGCAGGGACGAGCTCTGCCTCACGTAAGCCCACAGTAACTTGCTGGAACGCGGGCACTAATGTAGCGCGGGCACTTATTTTGTGAGCACGCTCAAGCCAGTTACTGTGTGGTAAGGTGAGGCACAGATGAGCTCTGCCTCACCTCAAAATGCGTCACCTCACAGAAACTGGCTGGAAAGCGGGCACTAAGCGCATGCCTGCACCATCTCACTGTAGGTCACCAATGTAATGTTTGTAGATCCCTTCATTACATTTATCCTCGCCATCCATAGTCTCTAAATAACTTATTTCACGTATATATGATATTTAGGCTCGCCGTACAACGGCAATGAAAAAAGCACCAGGGGAGGCAGCCATAACCTCTGCCGCACTGAAGGGGGCGCACGTGAGCCCACAGGTCCTTGTTGCTACTGTTATTCTACGCAGAGACGGTATAGACGCGAACAACAAACTAGACTTTTGAAACTAGAGGAAGATAAGGAGGACTTTTACAAAAAAGTAATAGAGATTGTTGTCCAGAAGGATAGCATGGACTTCATCTTCAAGTCAAGGTAAGACCACATTGGTAATGAAAATTGGATCTTACTAAGAAAGAACAATCCAATATTTAGATTGTGGGTATCCTTTTGTTGAACAGTCTGTTTAAAATGAATCGAAACATCAGACCAAAAAAGCTTTTGAAAATAACAGAATATTTCGATTAAGGTCAGAATATAATATTTGTAAGTCTGACTCTGAAAGAGTCAGTGCCTCACCAGCCATGAACCTCACCGCACGTCACTGCTAGATAGTCTGGTAGGGAACAGACTACCACAAATGCAACACAAAGACTTTGTCTAGCAGACAAGTGTTAGCTTTAGAGAGGACTTGAGTCACATCACACAATAGACTTACGCCTGAACAGGGACTTGAACCCTGGACCCTCAGATGAAAAACCTGATGCTCTACCGACTGAGCTATCCAGGCTCTAAAAGCCTCTGTAGTAGTGAAAGTATGCATACCAACATTTGCAAGGAGATCAGCAATGTGGCAACCAGAGAGATCTGTGGTTAAGTGTAAATGATGAGTCACTTAAAAATGGGGCCTTAAAGACCTGTGAGTGTTACTTTGATACACCTAGATATTCTGGTAGGAAACAGACTACCACGAATGCAACAAGCGGACTTTGTCTAATAGACAAATGTTAGCTTTAGAAAGGACTTGAGTGACACAATAGACGTAGTGCCTGAACAGGGACCCTCAGATTAAAAGTCTGATGTTCTACCGACTGAGCTATCCAGGCTTCAAAATGATCATCCTCTGGTCACTTCACCTGCAACATGAGATTTGACAGACATTTGTGGCCCAAACAAAGGTTTTCTCACAAATTGGGCATTAAACATCTGTGAAAGTGAGGTTCATGTACTCAGGCAGAAGCTGTGTTGAACACAGGCGAAGAAGCCTTTAAAAAGCTGAGATAATCACCCAAAGTCCAAATCCCAAACTAGGTTGATAGCGCACCATATTACCAGTTAGTAGACATTAAATATATGATAAATGTTATGTTTCTCTGACAGCTATGTAGGCTCCATGTGCCTTAAATCCAGTAAACCTTTTAGGCAAGATAAAAAACACACCCTCCACAATCCCCATAACACATTGCTTGAATATTAAAAGTCCCCTATTATACTGCTTTTCATCAATATATTATAGGTCTACGATATATACAAAACATGTCTCAGAAGTGTTTGGCTCGAAACACCAAACAGATCTTTGCAGCATTACCCATAATCCCCTCTGTTTCAGCTCTGTTTCAAACGTGCTGATTCTCTGTCTGTTACTTTAGATGAAAATAAGGAGCCCCTCCCCACGCCCCTCTGAGAGAGATTTGGTTACAAAGAACACCATGGTGCTCTAGGAGGAGATTCAGGTGATAAGGTGGGGGGGGGGGGTTACCTTGGTGATTAGCTAATGGCTACATAAGCCAAAAAATCGTTATGACATCATAAAGTGGCCAAAATATGATCAGCTCATTTTCAGCTTTTTTTATAAATGGATCAGGACAAAAAGTGAGCGAATCTTTTTTCCTGAAACTTTCAGAATCTCTTTACACAGAGGGGACACATGTTGATGTATAAAAGACAGGAAAAAGTGGATTTTGCATAATAGGTGACGTTTAAAATTGACCTACTCTTTGATGGTGATGGAGGAGGGGATCTCGGTCCAGAGGCGAGCGAACTTCACAGGGGTCACCAGCTCCTGAGGGTCCCGATCTACATGGGCGTGGAGCATGAGGCGGCAGAAGGAGGCCCGGAGGTCAAAGGGCAGCGTCTCGTCCATCATGCACAGGAAGATGAGCTCCACATCCAGCTGCTTGGAGATCTCGTCTATCGCCAGATACTGACGGTCCAGACACATCCGGGCAAAGAGCTTCAGCTGGTACCTGAGGAAACACAAAGAGAGAGACTCTGCTTTCTTATTCTTATTCTTTAATTCTCTAATACTAACTTATAACACTCTCTAATAATAACTTATAACACTCCTTGTTGTTAACCACCAACTATGTGCAATGTGTGCAATATGTGCAATATGTGCAATATGTGCAATATGTGCAATATGTGCAATATGTGCACTATGTGCAATATGTGCAATATGTGCAATTTTTGAATTATGTGCAATATGTATATATGCCGTTAATAACTGTGCAATATATACCTGGCTGTTTTTTTGTAAATTGTGTAACCTTGTCTTTATTATAATTTTTTTTGTATCTTTAATATTTGTTTTATGCATGCTACTTAGGTAACATTAAGCTGTATTTGGATCTTTTCTGGTGAAACAATGTAAATGTCCCCTCTGTGGCACTAATAAAGGTATTCTAATTCTGATGTATTAGGATCCCCATTAGCACTAGCGTGAGCATTGGTTATTCTTCCTCACACACACAAAACATACATAAAACAAAACTAAAACAAAACAGCTAATAATTTCATGCAATTTACAATGCTATATGAAGTGAAAACTAAAATGGTCATCCAATTTTAGCCATCATAAGGCCAAACAAGAAAATACAAATAATTAAATTAAACATAATAATACAGTACATAGCCACAGGCACAGTTCAATTATACTTTATAATACTGAGATAATTTTTTAAGCCACCTTTTGAAATGTACTTGAGAATTTTCCTGAATGACATAGACCGGTAAAGAATTCCAGCTGACCATGGCTCTGAATATGACTGTTTTCTTGTATTATCATTCTAGAGTGAACTTGATGTATAAGGGAAGCAAATATTGTGATTTTCATAACATTTTCTGTGGATAACCCCTCCATCTTTATCTACCTGTAGTAGGTGAGGACGTTCTCATCGTGAGCGTTCCCTTGTCTTGCCTCCTGAGCCAGCTGTCTGATGCCCTTCTCCTGCTTCTCATTGGTCTTGTCTGTCCACACCAGCCACACCTGCAGGAAGAGAATACAACTAGATCAGATTAGACAGAATTCTGCATCCTCAGCTTCATTTGTTAAAGGTCACCTATTATGCAAAATCCACATTTTCCTGTCTTTTATACATAAACATGTGTCCCCTCTGTGTAAAGAGACTCTGAAAGTTTCAGGAAAAAAGATTCTCTCACTTTTTGTTCTGATCCATTTATATAAAAACCTGTCTGAAAATGAGCTGATCAGATTTTGGCCACTTTATGATGTCATAACGATTTTTTTGGCTTGTGTAACCATTAGCCAATCACCAACCAAGGTAACCCCCCCCCCACCTTATCACCTGAATCTCCTCCTAGAGCACCATTGAGTTCTTTGTAACCAAATCTCTCTCAGAGGGGCGTGGGGAGGGGCTCCTTATTTTCATCTAAAGTAACAGACAGAGAATCAGCACTTTGGAAACAGGGCTGAAACAGAGGGGATTATGGGTAATGCTGCAATGATCTGTTTGGTGTTTCGAGCCAAACACTTCAGAGACATGTTTTGTATATATCTGAGACCTATAATATATTGATGAAAAACAGAATAATAGGGGACTTTTAAAGCTGTAAACATGGCTTTGTCTATCTCTATTAGGCAGAGAGAAAAACTCTTGAATCTTCAGAAATGCAACGTATTTGAATGTTCTGCTTTCAGAAAACTCACGGTCCCATCTTCATCCAGCGCTGGTAAAATGTACACAGCCGTGCTAAACATGTTAAGTAAATGGAAAGCTGTTAAATGTATTCTAAGATAGGAGTACCCAAACTTTATAGTAACTGTGAGACTATGATACAATCGTCGCTGGTTCGATCCTAGCCCTGAACCTTTGATGCATTTAATTTCCAACCAAGTGGTATAAAAGACATTTCCATGCCTGATTCATTTGTCATTAGATCTTAGAATTGACAACTTTACAAACCAATTTAATTACATAATAATAAACAGATGCATTAAGAGTCACCTCGTCATCATCTCCATAGTCTTCCATCCCGATGTATTCTCCACCACCAGGGGTCGCATCTTTGGGGACACGACGTCTGGAAGGGACAAAACAGAAATAAAGTTAAATTATAACATGTTGATATCCTCAGTAGTGTATCTCTGGGATAATTTGCTTGTGCTATAACTTTGCGAGAAATCCCACTTTTACACACAATTACTGACTGCAATTACAAAGACTGCTAAACACCTGAGCTCTGTTAAGTGCCCTGATAAACATTCCTGTTGTCATCTTGCAATATACAAATTTATATAAATAGTTATCACCGCAATAAACCGTATTTCATTTTGTCTTAATTTACATTATTAATTTCATACTCTGTTGTAGAATATGGGATATGTACAATATCCCATATTCTATTGACATGTACATAGACTTTTTGCACTACTTTTTATTTTGTATTTTATTATATATGTTGCATTGTTGGAGGAGCTCAGGTCAGAATAATTTTATTTCCATTTATACGCTGTAGCTTTGTGCATATGTCAATAAAACCTTTGAATCTTGAATCTGGAATTGTTATCATAAGTGTCTTTGCCACTCAACTAAATACGAGTAGTGTTCAACTACAGTGAAGCACAGAGTATATTTCATTCCCAACCTCCCCCTTTAATTTGAATCCAGTGCAAATAAGGCCTTTAATGATGCAAAAATCATTGGTAACTGAGGGGTTACAGATCATCCCTCCTTCTCTCCCTCCCTCCCTCCTCACTCTGTCTTGATGAGGATATCCTGGTTTTTGGGGTCCAGTACACATTTACAGATGAGCTCCTGAGTGACGGGGATGGCCACGTTGTTGGACACACACAGATCTGACAGGTAGTCCAGAAACCTGTACAAACACAAACACAAAATAAGAATAAATATACCACCAACATATTGAGGGCCTCTACCCTCTGCTTCCTCCCTCCATGTGTACCTGGGCTCTCTGTTCTTGCGGACCAGGCTGACGAAGGTCTCCACCTCGGTCTTGGTGATGTGTTTTTCCAGCAGTTTTCGGTTGTTGTGCAGCAGGGCGGTGATGGTGTCCTCAGCCAGGATGTCATAACCGATCTGACTCTGCATCACACCGAACTGCTTCGCTATGTGCTCCTGAAGGGGGAGGAAGGTGAAGAAGACTCAGAAAGTTAAAAAAAGAATAACTGACCAGGGAAGTCATGTATATTTAGAATTGTACATAAAGGAAAAAGAAAACAAAATGTGTTATGCTTCTATCAAACAATTCATAATCTCATCATAGTATAAATATATTAAATAATTTATAATAATGATAACAATACCTAAATACAAACTTTTTACAATTTAAGTGTTTCAAGTTTGGATTGGTCCTTCAACACTAACTTTGGTTAAATTAGGTTTATTTGTCATTCGAGAAAACATCTCACATTTCTCACACGTTTGAAAGTCGTTTGTGTCTCTGGAGCAAGCTTTTCAAAATCGAAAAGAAAATATCTCGGCTTGGGCTTCGGACTTTCATTAAAAACTGGACGTTGGTATTTAGGACAACATTGGCGAATTGCCATTTTTATTTTAATCTTTCTCTTGTGAGACCCCCAGCTTTATGTAAGTTCAAGACTAAATTACTGTAGCGTCTCTTTTAATGGGAATGCCAAAATTCAGTTTGTTTTACTGATAAGAACAGCAGATAAGAGTATCATCAGCATAGATTACATTACATTGCATTTAGATCGATACAAGATTTTATTTGTATATTTAGAAAACAGAAATGGTCCCAGTACAGAACCCTAGGGGTGCACCCTTTGATACAGGAAAACTGTATCTGAACACATTTTAAGTAGATTTAACAGATATTTGACAACTTGGGTCTTCATCGGCATTATTTTCATCCTCTTCCTCCTCACCTGGTTCTTGCGGTAGTCCTCCTGGGAGTGTCGGAGGACTCGATAGCAGAGTCTGAACATGTACTGGTAGGGAGAGTTCTTCTGGTCCGCCAGCTCCTCCAGACGCAGCAGAGGACCCTCCCCTTCCCCCCGGTCCTTAAAGGGGGCCTTCAGGATGCCAAAGATCTGAAACATACAATCAAGGAATACTGTAGTCCTGGTTCCTGCATCTGCTTCTTAATTACTTGTACCTGAGTGATTCTTGGATCTCACCTGTTTGAGGATGTTCTGTTCTCTCATCAGTTTCTGTCTCTCTCGGTTGGCTTTGGACATGTTTACATCCAGGACCGCCTGCCCGCTGTTGATGACGTCAGCCACGAAGAAAACCACGTCCTCCAGCAGCTTGATGGCAAACCTGACCGGCAACATTTTTTGTATATTAAGTATTCCTCTAAGTCAGTCTTCCTGTATGTACTTGCTTATTTTCTTGTGTAATTTCTCGGTTTACTGAATTTCTCTTAGTTTTTAGTTTTTATCTGTACTCTCTACTTAATATAAAAATCAAAAACTCTGCGACTGCGACATGCTACTTTTTCTTGAATGTTACAAATAAATAAATGTATCTTAGGCTGGAGCCACACGAGGACGATAACGCAAATGGACCGAAATCGATATCAAAAAAGTATTCCGTCCACACGCGATAGGCACCAGAAACGTGTCCGTTCACACGAGACCGCTCGAAAGCGCTGGAGACGCTGTAGTACATATGCCAGGCCTGTAAGTGGCGCTGTACTCCGGCCTTAAAAGCAGCGAAGAAGACTTCCCGTGAATGGTTGCCAATGGTGACCTTCTGTTTATTCTCCGCTGTGGCTCTTTTTCTCGCTCCCCAAGGCAAGCGTTTGCTCCTGCTGTAAATCTCTCCGGTAGTCCACCAGCAGATGAAAAACACCCACCTCTCCGCCTCTTCCAAGGGACGAGGGGACCGTGCGGCAGAGTTTCAGTTTGATTTTTTCCCGCCGGTCAACATGTCCGTTAAAGTTTAAATCCTTCGGACAAAATTAGAAAAGTGCCGGTCAGAGGTCTTCTTTGTTATTTATTGAGCTTTACAACTAATTGATAACGACTATATAAGAATACAAAACGGAGCCTCTCTTTTCCTTCCCCTCTGATGACAGCCCAGCAGCTGATCTCTGAGCAGGAGAGGTGGGAGAGGCGGGGCTATTGCTTCAACGTTATCAGGAAATGATCGTATAGGCGTAAACACGGAGCCGTTTTCCCCCCCAGAGCGTTTCGTTCGCAGATCCAGACCCTTTATCGTTATCATTTTATGCGTTTCCATGTCGGCCTCGTGTGGCCGAACCGTCTATATGATAGAGAACTGTAGCGGATATGACCGTTATCATCCTCGTGTGGCTGGGGCCTTAATCTACATCAGCTAGGTCAGGGGTGCCCAACCTTTTTTGAACCGAGAGCTACTTTTAAAGTTGCCAGTCTGCCAAGATCTACCAGTCCAAATAGAGAGACGTAGCCATTACCGACAGCCTACCAGGTGAATACACACTTCTACTTGTATAAAACTGACCTTTGTACGATTAATACTTCATAAAATACTGCAGATCCTTTATCTTACCTATTTCTAATCTACACACATACAAGTATTTTACTGAAGTTACACAACAGTGTTGTTGATACAGAGTTGGAGTTTATTCACACGTCACTACAGTGGGTAATGTTTTCAAGAAACATTGGACAGTGCTGCCACATATGACACAGGAACAAAGAAAAGACTCTGAACCCTTTCTTTGCCATTATATAAAAATAGTGTTGCTACAAAAGTATAAATGAGGCTTACTAATAAGACAACTCAGATCTAAAGCTACTCAGGAATCTGCTGCCAAAGTGCAATAAAAAAGACTAAATTAATAGAATCAAACCCTTTTTTGTTGCATTTTAGTAGAGTATAAAAAGAAATGCCTTTAAAATAGGATGCAAGCAACACTAGTTTCTTAACCTAAATTGATAATAGACTATAATCAATTTAAGTTTGCATTCTTATACCATTTTGTACAATAATTATAATGAATAAGTTCAAACAAACTAAAACTTACAGCTGATTAATAACGGTATCTAACTTGAGTTTTTATTATATCAAAAACCTGTTGAAATGCTACTGTTATTTTTACTGTCCGCCAAAAGCACATCGGCAGCCTCCAGGAATGCTTCTTACACAACTTCGCCGTCTTTGAAAGACTTCATGTGTTTCGCAAGAACGTGACTGACACGATAAGATGCTCTGGTAGCAGCCTTGCTCTTGTTGTTGGGCCTGGTGAAAATGGACTGCTGTGCATTTAGCTGTCCTTTCAGGCCCCTCCCCTTTTGGGAGCGTAGGGCAGAATTAGGAGGGAATTCCGTCTCGTAGCGTTTGTGCACTGTTTTGAAATGCTGCTCCTAAATTACTCTTCTTCGATAAAGCCACGCTCGCATTGCAGATGAGACAGATGGAATTTGAATAGATACAAAAATAATCATCCTCCCACTCGGAGTGAAAATTATATATGTGTTGCTTCTGCCATAATTGCGGTCTTGTGTGTGTGCGGACTGTCACTCCTGTTGACACGGACAACGTTAGCGAACTAGTGCACTGCCCACTGCCTACCAGCGACGCCCCGACACAGGGGTCACGCCGGCCAATCACAAAGCTTTGATGCGTTCAAGTGCATTATTCTGGCACAGGAAGATTATGTTACAGGACATTAACGATAAAACAGAATATTGTTGTTCTATTTTTAGACACATCTCGCGATCGACAGGGAATCTCCCCGCGATCGACCGGTCGATCACGATCGACTGGTTGGGCACCCCTGAGCTAGGTCATGGCGGAATAACCATAAGGAATTTGACAATTTCAGATAAAACAAATTCATAGGGAGATAAAAGTATTTCCTGAAGGCATGCAAACAGATACAGTAGATACACTTCATATTATACACAAAAAAAACACACATCACATTGACACACAGTGACCTACCGGCGGTCGTTCTGGCTGATGAAGCCCTGTCCGAACTGGTCCACCACGGTGCTCAGCATGGCGCTGGCATCGTTAGCGAAGTCCAGATCTCTGATCTCCATCACAGGAACAGAGACGATGGCAAACGCCTCCTTATCCTCTTTAGTGGGACACGTTCCTAACTGCAGGAGGAGGTACAATAATATCACATACTGAGAAACATTCATCCTTTACTAAAAAACAAACCAAACGTTCTTTCTAAAATAAAACCTGTTTGGGGAAGTTCTGTGAAGATAATTGTTGTCTTAACATAAGCAGAAAAACACATAAAACTGTCAAAGGTATGATACATAAACTAGTGAATTCAAAGCATCTAAGGTAGATTTGAACTAGAGTGGGACTTACCATGAGTCTGATGGGTCTCTCCTCGTCGATATCGATGGGGACGTTGGTGCTCTGGATCCAGGTGTTGGTGCACAGATGTCTTAGTCGTACGTACGAGTTTCTGGAAGAAAACAGGTTCAACAGGTTCAAGCCACTGAAGTTGGTTTAGTGTCCTTTATGGTCCTCTTTCAAATGTTTTGAATTAGCTTGTGGTGCTTCACCGGATAAATTAATCTACATACCAATCTGCTGCTAATCTACTTTGCTATTTGGATTACAGTTAAACTGACATACAAATTAAGACTTCCTGTACAATTGTATAATATTAAACCCTGCAAAAAGAAAGTATATATGGCACATGCAGAATCACAGACTAAGGGACAACAGACGCCTTCATCATGTTTGCTTATTGCTTGATGAAGAGGATTTAAAATGTGCCTTATTTCAGTCCAATAAAGTTATACAGATCTTCTAAAAAATCCAAACTTAGTAGAACATATATCCTGTTATTTTATGCCGTGCTTTAATTCATATTCAATAAACCATAATTGTTCCTTACCGTGGTACGAACGAGTCGGTCTTCTGCAGCGTGGTCGGGTCGAGCTCGAACAGCGAGGCGATGTCGTTCCCATGAGCCACCGCCACCAACTTGTACTTGATCCTCTCGCCGTGGGAGCGCTTGGTGCGACTGCTGTCGACCTACACAGAGGTCAGAGGTCACAGTGAGGCTCAGGAGGTGAAAGGGTTCAAATACACAGACGGAACACTCTATTTTAAACAGAAGAAGTCATTCAAATAGTTTCTCCAGAGCTGTGTGATATTAACTGTTTAAATCCCACTGGTGTTGATGTGTGACGATGGTAAAGAAGTGAACTCACTACAGATGCCGGCTCTGCACTGTCTCCTTTATATCCCGGGTTCTCCTGCAAAAAAAACAACAACAGTTACCCAAAAATATATTATCTAACACAAGAAAACCCCTCAAAAAGAAAATTACTTTTAAGATTCTGTAGGGTTACAAATAAATGCAACACAGATTAGTATTATCTATTACAAGTTATTTGGAATACAACAGGGGTACATTTTGAGTAGCATGAGAGCTTAAGCAATTTAGCAATAAGTCAAACAATAAAATGTTTTAAACTAATCTGCATCTAAATCTAGTAAGTGAGAAACAAGGATTAGTTTCAAAGGCATTCAAATTATATGTATCAGCATTTGATAATTGGTAGATAGTAATGTTTATACTGATGACTTCCTGTTGTGGCAGATCAGCTGTTAATGCTTATAATCCAATCAGAAATCATTCATTCATTCACTCATACATCCTTCCACACAGTGTTGCCATGGTTACCTCAGCAGCCAGGTAGTTTCCGGTGGCCAGGTGTTTGAAGCGATAGAGGCTGTTCCAATGTCCCGCCCCCCCCACGACAAGGGTCATGATGGACAACCTGACGGACCAATCAGAACACAGAGGAAGTTTGATATAAGTTCAGTGTGTGTGCGTGTGCGTGTGGTGTGCGTGTGCGTGGTGCGTGTGCGTGTGTGTGTGTGCTGTGTGTGTGTGAGTGTGTGGTGTGTGCGTGTGCTGTGTGTGTGTGTGCGTGTGTGTGTGTGCGTGTGTGTGTGTGTACCTCGATCTCCCACAGAGCGTTGGAGCTGGTGGCTGAGGTGGCAGATTGTCTCAGAGTCGTTCGGAGGAACACGTGGAGTTTGCTCTTGTACTCGTCGCAGGTCAGAAACTTCTCCTGCTCGGCGTGAAACAAACGCACCACCTCGCCCTGAGAGAGAAGAGTTTAACAGGAATTAAAGTATATTTTCTTATTTTCTGCTTAACTACTTCAAGCTCATATTGCAGGAGCCAATTTGCTAAAATCACTGTTTGAATTACTGTAATTTATTTCTGGAATCTTTTGGTCAATTTTGGATAAACTCAGTAATCATGGCATTGTGTTTTGTCCCCACTGCAATTACTTCTTCTGCATTCCAACAACAGCTAAGGCTCATGGGTATTGTAGTATTCAAAGATTTCCAAAAAGCCAAAGTAAAGGAAAAAACGTATTAAAAATTACTATGAGCACAAATTCTAAGAAAAATTCTCGCAGCTTTTTTAAAATTCTGATTTGTAAATAAATGTTATGAGGTTTATTCACACTTTATAGCTGATATAATATCCTTAAGTTTAACTGAATCTAAATATATGTGTATCATAGAAAGAGTGTGCTTGTTATTACACATTGGTACAATCCGGGACACAGGTGCTGTATTTATTGTATGTTCTGCATGCACTGCAGTAAAGTCACTCACTCCTTTGAGGACTTCCTCTCTGTTGTCGCTGAACATCATGAACAGGTTGATCTTCCAGCTGGTGTTGCAGTTCACAGAGTTCACCTGCAGGGGGAGAACAGCTGTTTACTAAGAGTCTCTGATGCAGTCCTCATCAGAACCAGAACTATATTCTGTGTCAGTGCTCTGATTACTCTGCGTCTCACCTCTTTGCAGCCCGGATGGTCGGTCAGCTCGTAGTTTGAGGCGTGCAGCGGCTGCCCGGCGTTCACCGGGTTCAGCATCACTTTGTCTCCAACCACCACCTGAGACACAAACACCAGTCACTAAACACGTTCTGCCCACTATACCTGTTCAAATAAAATAATAATAATAATAGCTTGGATTTATATAGCGCCTTTCAAGGGACCCAAGGTCGCTTTACAAGTAATAGGACACAAAGTAAGCGTCGGCATGATAATGATGGTAATTCTCCCTAAAAGAACCACACACTGTGAAATGAACCTTAACTGTTGTGAAAAGTGCAAATAAGCCTCATTGCAGAACAAAACAAAAACAATATACTTTATATATATATATATACTGTATTAAACTATATTGGGAAAAGATCAATATTTTTTTATTATATTCTAAATAAATTCACAATATATATTTTCTCTCTCCCTTTCCCAAAGTATTTGCTTAAATCCAATATAAAAAAATGTGTAAATATCAGATTTGATAATAAATAAAAAATGGAATCAGCAATATAAATTCTGCACAAATATATATATATATATATATATTTTTTTTTAAGGACATAGTGTCAGATATGTTTGTATAAAGTGATATTTTAACAATATTATTATAACTATTATGATCGTGATAGTGAAGGCCTTGTTGTTATGTGTGTTCCTGTCCAGGGACTGCAGATGGAAATGAGCTGCTAGCTGTAATCTGGCATAAAGCTTCTCTTCTCTTTGAGATCAATGTATTTCTATGCATGGTCCTTGTTCAATAAAGATATATAATTAATTAAGTGCTGATCATGCTCAATCATTTTTTATAACTCTTCTTTACTGTAACTAGAGGAAAGGTCAAGGAAGATATGGAAATATCAGAAGATGATTTTAATGGTGGTGGAGAAGATCAGCCGTCACTAAATTGTTGTGATTCGTCCTGAGGGGACAATGAGCCGAGTTATTATCCTCTGGTGTTTATGTATAACACGCTGTTGCAGATGAGTGCTAATCACATTGTCTCCGTTGGCTCTGAGCTTCCAGAAGGGCTGGATGAAGAGCCAGGAGCCCTCGTTCCCCGTCCCGTCCAGAGTGACCCGCATGGCGTTCTTCTCCAGGAGAGCGGGGAGGCGCTTGTTCACCGTCAGGTACTTATTACTCTTCATGTGCAGCAACTAGAGAGAGAGAGAGAGAGAGAGAGAGAGAGAGAGAGAGAGAGAGAGAGAGAGAGAGAGAGAGAGAGAGAGAGAGAGAGAGAGAGAGAGAGAGAGAACAGGGGCGTTTATTTAACACTAAGTCAGATAAATACTTGAAAAATTGTTTATTATTTTATTGATAAGAATAAATGACTATGGTTTTAGGAGCAACCGATCAACACAGCATTAATGGAAATAATGGAAGACCTTACATCAGCATTAGAAAGTAACAAATGCACAATATGGGTATTTATTGATCTCAAAAAAGCTTTTGATAACGTAGATCAGGGGTGGCCAACCCGCGGCTCTCGAGCCGCATGCGGCTCTTTGCCTATAGTTTCATGCGGCTCTTCAGTTCATATCGAATTGTATATGTGTGAGTTTGGGGGAGAGACACTGACTCATGACTAGTGTTGCACGGTGTACCGATACTTGAAAGGTACCGCGATACCCTGCCGTTAAAAATGTTACGATTCCTCCGTTTCATTAGTATCGGTACTTTAAGAATGACGGGGAAAAGTACTCCGGTGAGAAAGCGCCGTTTTAATAAGAGCCGTGTGTGTTCAGCGCTCTGCTTCCACTCCCTGCACTGCAGCCGTGCCTGCAGTCCCGCCCCTCTCAAGTGCCTCCCCTCTCTCGTGCACGCGCTAGCTGCCAGAGCATGTGAGAAAACGAGAAGCATGGCTGCAAGTGGGAGTGCAGCTGCCGCTGCGCCTCGGCTTGTTGACAAAAAAGACGCCAGAAGCGAAATGTGGAAGTATTTGAGCTATATCTCTGACAGTGAGGGCAAGCCTACGGACACCACGAGGCCTGTCTGTGAGACATGTATTCATTTTTATTTAATACGAATTCTTGTCATTTATTTTATTTATTGTTCTCATTGTTTAAAAGGTTGTGTTATGGTTCTGGTGTGAAATAAAGCACAATAATTACATTTAAGACTGTTTCCCTTTTTTTAAGAAAAGTATCGAAAAAGAATCAGAATCGCAATTCTTGACTTGGTATCGAAACCAAAATGTTGGTATCGTGACAACACTAGCTACTCCTGACAGTTAAACCTGATATTTAGTAGGTCTGTTAAGTATTGAATGCTGATCATTCTGACGTAATTTGTCCGGTCAAAGTTGTTTGGGCTCCGATAAAATCGCTCCGTTACTTTTGTCCCGTGTTACTTTCGTCCCGGCTCTCCCTACGTGTGTATGTGTGGTGTCAGGTGTCAGTATGAGAGGATGACAGCGCGTCTAATTTTGATGTGGCCCAAGAGCCAATCACAATAATACCTGCGATGCAGTGAACCAATCACCTTTGAGGGGGGGGGGAAACCTATCGTTGATTAAACACTATCCAGTGTTTCCCCTACCATTGTCTTGGAGGGGCGCTGCGCCCCGCCAACGGAGCCCCGCGACCCCCCTGAAATTCAAGGTGTTTAAAAAATATATATAATTGTTTTTTAAAATATAAATATAGCACCAAATTGCAAATAATCTATAACTACTGTCACTTTTCGCATTGAACATGTGCTCTTTTATTAAATAAACTAAACGCTTTCATTTTAAGTTGTGAGTTTAGTGTTTTTGACCCTAAGAAACACTGATGCATTCATCAATAACAATAAGCTCCTCTCTCTGCTCCAGAGGATTTAAAAAATATATATCCCAATGCCACAAAGATGCATCAGTGACGTGGTTGAAATCTTGTCTCCAGAAAACAAAAAACTGAAACAAGCGGTATCAGTGACTGTGTGTTTGATGTGGCTCTTTGCAGTAACATAGAAACAATGTGGCTCTTAACCTCTGACTGGTTGGCCACCCCTGCCGTAGATCATAACATCCTCATATCTAAATTGGAATAAGAGGAATAGCTCAGAACTGGATAGGAAGTTATCTGAAAAATAGACAATTCCATGGTAATACGTCTAATTATATGAAGAGTACATGTTTTGTTTTAAAAGAACTGTGGAATAAACAAATAAATAAAACTTCAGTTTGGTGCAAGATTCAAGATTTTAAGATTCAAGGCTTTATTGTCAGCTTCAGTGGAGATATGGGAATGAAAACTTAACTCACAGGCTTCTCCCACAAAGCAACATGAATATATATATAGGACGTAAAACAAATTAAACAGATACAAATAGTGAAATAAATAACAATAGAAATGAAATAGTGCAAGATAATGTTTTGAGATGTGCAAGTAAATACAAATAAAATAGAAATAGTGCAAGAAGAGTCTATATACAAGTACATTGAATATGATTTATAGATAAATAAATTGCAAACAGACGAATGTGTATGGAGGCAACGATAATGTGCAGCGAAATTATATATTTTTCCTCAGTCTCACGTTCAGACTCGAACCAGATGTGAGTGTTTCCACTGATACTATTTACTACAGTCATTCTGCAGCCGCTTCATTTCTAGTTTCTCTTACTTTTATCATGAAATGCGACGGTATAGAGGCACTAACATGTCGTCAGGTTCTGCTCATGAGATTTAAAAACTAACACACTAACAGTAATAATGGCCTCTTTGTCTAAACTGAAGTGTGTGTGTTTAAACATGAGGAAGGTGCAGTTCAGTTATAATTTCTACTGTAGAATTATGAAGTGATCCGTGTCACCACCTCCACACCTTTGACACACACACACACACACACACACACACACACACACACACACACCTTTCTCCTACAGGAATCTTTATCATGATCTGACAGAGTTTCTTTCAACAGCAACCACACCCAGATTGTGTGTGTGTGTGTGTGTGTGTGTGTGTGTGTGTGTGTGTGTGTGTGTGTGTGTGTGTGTGTGTGTGTGTGTGTGTGTGTGTGTGTGTGTGTGTGTGTGTGTGATGATAGATCTACAGCTTGAAAGTGGGGTCAATATTGACACTGACTAGAGATAGCAATATATCGATTCACAGCACAACCCTGTCATAAAGTAATTGTGTGTGTGTGTGTGTGTGTGTGTGTGTGTGTGTGTGTGTGTGTGTGTGTGTGTGTGTGTGTGTGTGTGTGTGTGTGTGTGTGTGTGTGTGTTTGTTTAAAGGATGCCAAAAATGTAAAATGCTTCATAAAGAGAGATTTAGACATGTAATCAGTCTTTACTTTAATAAAGGGATGAAAATACTCACTGTAAAAAGTTGGAATTTCACGCTCTGCTGTTTCACAACCGACATTTTCCACAGACTTTTAACCCATATACGGTGTGTGTGTGTGTGTGTGTGTGTGTGTGTGTGTGTGTGTGTGTGTGTGTGTGTGTGTGTGTGTGTGTGTGTGTGTGTGTGTGTGTGTGTGTGTGTGTGTGTGTGTGTGTGTGTGTGTGTGTGTGTGTGTGTGTGTGTGTGTGTGTGCATGCGTGCGTGTGTGTGTGTGGTAAACGATCTCACATGTATCGGCAAAGTCAAAAGGACAGATGTTGCCATGGCGAGGGGAAGGGAGTGGTGTGAATCACCTGGTTGTCAATGCCAACAAACTGACATTAACTACAGGACTGTGATTAAGTTAAACTCTGAGCTAATTCAACTTCCCAAAAGCATGGAAAGCATTTAAAACCAGCTCCATCTCCTCCAGCTTCAACCTCATAGGATGGTTTACTTTGAATTGTTGTTGTATGTTCATTCAGTTAAAGACGCCTTTCTTTTCTGTAGATATGCTAATAAGCTATGTGACTTTATTTTATGAATGAATTCAGTTAGTTCAATGTATAAACCTGGAGAAATATAAGATAAATACTCATTAGAGCATCACATGGGGAATCACCTGCTGCTGAAAAGAGTTCCTGACAAACACAACATTTTCCTAAAGTCATGTCCGAGTCATAAAATATAGTTCTGTTATGTTACCAACCCAAAAAGCCTTTAGAATGACCTCCATCTCTACCAGGTAGTGTAAAATGCATGCTTACTACGTGTTGTACTCTGTGTTTTGACTCTATTTGATGAATTGACCCAAATGAAATGAGGAACATACTGGAAATAACTTTGGCTGTTTGTAGTGAATTAAGATGGACTGCAAGAAAACTATATTCAAAGAAAAGGGAACATTGCTTCATTTCCAGTTATCTAATTATGAGACATTGAATACAGCATGTTAAAGAGCGCCTCCTTCATATGAATACATTATACAGAGTGTTTTGTGTTTAACAGAACAGACACAATCTTTGCCCACGCTTGTTTTGTAGGTTTTTCATCATTGTATATGTTTTGTCTCTTTTAGAAGGCGAATTATGCGGTTTTTGTACAATTCTGTGAGTTTTTGTGGTAAATTCCTGTCTTTTTGCTCTGAATTTTGCATTTGTTTAGTCCTTTTGAGTCTTTTCTTGTTTGCTTTGCGCCTCCATGAATGTGCTGCGTCTCTCTACAGTTATGTTGTGTCCCGATGTTAACATTTTCTGTTTTTTGAATGTGTTTTTGCATTTCTGTAGTTATGTTGTGTCGTATTGTAGTTGTTTTGTGCTATTCCACATCTCCTTACATTATTCTTTGTGTTTTTTATAAATCAATATATTTCTAGTCGTTTGATTTGAATGATTATAATTCAAACAGATATGATGCAGTCTCAGAGGGTCTAGACCAGATTCCTGAATACTGTATTCAGTGATCCATGACTCTGAACTTTTATTGTATACAATCTTATCTCGGATGTCGTATCTCTGTTATTTCAAACACTCCGAGACAATCAGTAACCTTCACATGTTTCCTGTGGAGCCGATCAGCCTCACTTCCAGTGCAGGAACTCAACAGCGCCCCAGTTTCATGTTAATGTCAATAAATAACCTCTTTTTATTGGAACGTATGAGCACTTTACCTGCATGACTGTTCCATATTTGACAACGTCTCCGTGGACTTTCTTGTTTTCTGTCTCGTTCTGCTTCTGCTCCAGGTTGGACGCATGCTGCAAAACACACATACACACACACACACACACACACAGAATAAAGTAACATATGTTGCAACCAAACATTAACAATGATCACTCAGAGTATTTGTAGTGGATAGTAATAACATCCTGCTCTCTGTGTTGGACATGTCTTTGTAAACAACTTCTTTTGCACACATTCACATTTTCTTGTTTTGTACTTGGAGGATAAAGTTGACATGTAGAAAGAAAATGTCCAAATCTGAAGAAAACATACATTTCCAAAGTTCAAATACAATTGTTGGAAATAAAAGTGGATAATAAATCAAATGACTAGCGCTAGCACCAAGGATACATGTCCAGCTTTATTCTTGACTATTCCACAGCGTTCACAGAATGCAAAATAAATAATCTTCTTCTATGCTTGACCAAATACTTTTTCACACAGTCAGGTGTGCTGCTCATCGTCTCCTAGTGGAAGTAGAGGAGGTTTTACCAGCGTCAGGTTTCAAATGAGTTTAGTCAACTAACATTCAGCTAAAGAGCATCGTAACAGACACAGAAAAAAGAGCTTTCTTTGCTTCAAAGTGAGTTTTGTAGTTGGGTCATTTTTACATGAAAATATGTATTTTATTTAGTCCAAACATATATATATTCTTTAATTGTATTGATTTTATTTAAGTGTTATTATTATGATTATTATGTATTTTTTGGCAATAGTGTTTCTACCTATTTAAAACACTTCTCTGTATAAATGAAGCTTTGCCTCAATCATTTGAATCATCAATGTAAAGGAGAGAACCGTGAATCAAAGAATGAAAGACACATCAGTTGATAATAAACGTCTATCTGTGTGAGCAGAAGTGTGTGTGAGCAGAAGTGTGTGTGAGCAGACGTGTGTGTGAGCAGAGGTGTGTGTGAGCAGAGGTGTGTGTGAGCAGAGGTGTGTGTGAGCAGAGGTGTGTGTGAGCAGAAGTGTGTGTGAGCAGAAGTGTGTGTGAGCAGAAGTGTATGTGAGCAGAAGTGTGTGTGAGCAGACGTGTGTGTGAGCAGAGGTGTGTGAGCAGAGGTGTGTGAGCAGAAGTGTGTGTGAGCAGAAGTGTGTGTGAGCAGAAGTGTGTGTGAGCAGAAGTGTGTGTGAGCAGAGGTGTGTGTGAGCAGAGGTGTGTGTGAGCAGAGGTGTGTGTGAGCAGAAGTGTGTGTGAGCAGAGGTGTGTGTGAGCAGAAGTGTGTGTGAGCAGAAGTGTGTGTGAGCAGAAGTGTGTGTGAGCAGAGGTGTGTGTGAGCAGAAGTGTGTGTGAGCAGAGGTGTGAGCAGAAGTGTGTGTGAGCAGAAGTGTGTGTGAGTAGAAGTGTGTGTGAGCAGAGGTGTGGGTAAGCAGAGGTGTGTGTGAGCAGAGGTGTGTGTGAGCAGAAGTGTGTGTGAGCAGAGTGTGTGTGAGCAGAGTGTGTGTGAGCAGAAGTGTGTGTGAGCAGAGTGTGTGTGAGCAGAGGTGTGTGTGAGCAAAAGTGTGTGTGAGCAGAGGTGTGAGCAGAGGTGTGTGTGAGCAGAAGTGTGTGTGAGCAGACATGTGTGTGAGCAGAAGTGTGTGTGAGCAGAGGTGTGTGTGAGCAGACGTGTGTGTGAGCAGACGTGTGTGTGAGCAGAAGTGTGTGTGAGCAGACGTGTGTGTGAGCAGAAGTGTGTGTGTGAGCAGAGGTGTGTGTGAGCAGACGTGTGTGTGAGCAGACATGTGTGTGAGCAGAAGTGTGTGTGAGCAGACGTGTGTGTGTGAGCAGAAGTGTGTGTGAGCAGAGGTGTGTGTGTGAGCAGAGGTGTGTGTGTGAGCAGAGGTGTGTGTGTGAGCAGACGTGTGTGTGTGTGAGCAGATGTGTGTGTGAGCAGATGTGTGTGTGAGCAGAAGTGTGTGTGAGCAGATGTGTGTGTGAGCAGACGTGTGTGTGTGAGCAGAGGTGTGTGAGCAGAGGTGTTGTGTAGCAGAAGGGGTGTGTGAGCAGAGGTGTGTGTGTGAGCAGACGTGTGTGTGTGTGAGCAGATGTGTGTGTGAGCAGATGTGTGTGTGAGCAGAAGTGTGTGTGAGCAGAAGTGTGTGTGTGAGCAGAAGTGTGTGTGAGCAGAGGTGTGTGTGTGTGAGCAGAGGTGTGTGTGTTACCTGTAGTTTCTGCAGCAGCACCACGTCAGCGATCTTGTCCTTCTCATGTTTGGCTTGTTTGGCTTTCCAGAACTGTTTCTGAGCCGAGTATCGACTCATGGGACAAACCTTGAACAGGCAGTCTGAGGAAACACAGACACAACAGAAAAGATTCAGATATAATAGAAAATATGTGTTTAAATACAGTTCAATTCAACCTGAAAGCACTGACAAATCATTCAGGCTCAATTTCTTTGACACGTCACAGAAAATAATTTGAAAAATGAAGAATTCCTTTAGGTTTTATTATTTATATTTAAAGTCAAATGCACATTATGTAATATCTAAACCTACCCCTTTCTGCCACTAGGAGTCAAAACAGTAATAAAATATGTAGTTGGTGCCAATTTGAAGTGTCGCTGGATGATGGGAGTCATTGTCTTCATCACCATTTCTGTTAAGATTCCTTCAGTGTTCATAGTTCAGCACGTCTTAAATATGAGCCGAATTATCCACAGAGGTGTCTTACTCTCAATAATAAACAAACAAGGCAATTCAAACTGAGAGAAACACTGAATAAAGCCGCTTCATGTTGAAATGTGTGCTTCTTCTATGGGGTTTGGTACTTGCTAATGTTTGCTCGACTTTTTTCTCTGACAACTTAAGATCCAGAAGTCCAATCACTAAAATCCTTCATCTGAGTTAAAAACACCAAAACCTTAAAAGTTCAAGTTAAAAATGTGCCTTAAATGTGGGTAATAGGTCAATTTACAACAGCTTAAACACTGACACATATATATTACCTTAATTAAAATAACATATTTAATCTTTGAAGTTTGTGGGATACTGTAAGTACACAACTCAACAAAATATGTCACATAGGTCAGTTTAGATATTTTAATGCTTAAATGTGAACTACAAAATACCTTTAATCTTCATTTTTAACACTATTTATTCTACATTCTTGGTGTGGGTGATTAGTTCCAGAGTACTGATTGGTCGGTGGAGCAGCGCCTGAAGCTAATTGGTTGTTTTTGGTTTCATATCTTTAAACTGCTGAAGCGTCTGACAGTAAGTCTCTGAGAGAGTTTCAGTCACATTTATATTTCCTGCCCGATGACCAAATATGGTTGTTCTGTCTGAGAGCTGACTCCTGGAGGAACTGTTTGAAAAGCGGACCTGTTGGTGGTGTGAGGGAAAGTCAAGAAATCACCAACATGTATCCAGATTAAGCGCCATAAATGAATGATTATTTGTATTTAATTGATTTTTTCATGGTACTTTTAAATGTAAGTACTCGCGAAAAGTTCCAAAATGTGTGACTTTTGAGTTGAGCTGTGACTCTGATCTACATGTGAACTAGTTCAACTGCTCACTGTCACAAACTCAAACAGAGCAGATGGTGTGTGTGTGTGTGTGTGTGTGTGTGTGTGTGTGTGTGTGTGTGTGTGTGTGTGTGTGTGTGTGTGTGTGTGTGTGTGTGTGTGTGTGTGTGTGTGTGTGTGTGTGTGTGTGTGTGTGTGTG
This sequence comes from Gymnodraco acuticeps, assembly GCF_902827175.1. Classification (NCBI taxonomy): domain Eukaryota; kingdom Metazoa; phylum Chordata; class Actinopteri; order Perciformes; family Bathydraconidae; genus Gymnodraco; species Gymnodraco acuticeps. The sequence continues at coordinate 90,143 of NW_022991989.1, read as the reverse complement.
TGTGTGTGTGTGTGTGTGTGTTTGTGTGTGTGTGTGTCTAATGATAGCAGCTGGACTTAGATCACTCACACACATCATTTATATTTCATTCAGCACTCTGGATGTGTTCATGGTTCTTATAAAGAGACCTGACCCAGGACCAGAATCAGGCCGACGTGTGATCTCATGGTGAGGACGGAGAATATCGCATTTGGAACTGAGGACACCAATTGTCGCTATTTGTTCATGTTTTAAGACTTAAAATTAATAAATACAATTCTTCGGACAACATGTCCTCCATTTCCCTCACCGAAGAACTCAAAATCAACGTAAATATTTTCCATTTCAATAGTTTAAAAGCAGGACACTATGGCACGTTTCCACTGCAGGCCTCGCTCGGTTTGGTTAGGCCTTATTAGGCCCGGCATACTTTAATGCTGCGCTTCCATTACAGTTTAGGAACTGGGGCAGTTACTATAGTAACGCAGTGTAGGCGGAGTCGTGACGTCATCTTCAATGAGCGCCCCAGAAAAACAACACAGCCGTTAGCTCTTAGCACTCAGAGCTCACAGCTCCTCATATCTGTTTAGAAACTAGACAAAAGTTAAACAATTACAAACCACAGACTGCCTGTGTCATGGCGAATACAGTCGCTGGTTTATTTATGTCTGTATAGGTCGTTGTTGTGAGTGTGGACGACGGTCGGAGCATATATAACGTTAGCTTAGCTGATCTCCATTTAGAAAACACGCATTTTAAAAGGTTTGTCGCCTGCTGTCTGTCTGCAGACTTGTCAAAGCATTAATTCATGGTTGTTACTAACCGCTATCAGTATGTTGTTACTTCGGCATCATTTTGAAACGTGTATTACAATTAAATCACGGTCAAATATGTTCATCTTGTTGTAGTTGTAGCCCCCTTGCCAGCGATTCTCTCTCTAGTTTAGCATACTCAGCCCGACTCAGCCTGGTTGTTCCTGGCCCTAGAACCACGATTTTATGGGGCCAGAAAAACTGTGAATTAGGACCCGCTAGCCGGTACTAGGCCAAGTGGAAACGCAACAAAAAACGGGCCCCGCTCGGCTCGGCACGCTTAAAGCGAGCAACCCGCTGCAGTGGAAACGCTGTCATGTATGCATCATCTTGTGTCAGCTCCATCAAGCACACAATCACTTTTTTAGAGTGTGAGCAGGGCCGCCCCTGGCCAACTTGGGGCCCCAAGCGACATTGGGAGATGAGGCCCCCCCCCCCCCCAACCGACAGGAGTGAACTTTTTTTTTTTGGAAACAAAGTAGGCTACTTTGCAAATATAATTCCTGTTTATTATTATTATCAACGGTTACTTTTTTATACAGTGAGGTAAATGGTAAATGTGCATGTATGTCGCTCAGTATGCGTTTACAGGTGAATTTTGCATTTCCTGCCAAATACTAGCCTCAAAAAGATAAAAACATAATTAATGCAAATAAACTACTTCTACTAATAATCATAATCATAATCAATTCAATAATAAAAATACTATATTATTTTATTATAATATAGTTGTAATATAGTCAAGACAAAACATGCTTATGACATGCTCAAAAACTGATATTTTTTAAATCTGTATTCTAGTTCCCTCTGTCAGCAATGTATCAACAACTACACACACATTTCTATCAGTATTTCTTTGTGTTGTGGTTGACATGATGATGACTGTTAGGAGTTAAGGGGAGAGGCTGAGCGTCACCATGAAATGTGCAAATTGACATAAAAATGAATAAAAGGGGAACAAATGCTCCATGTTTTTTAGGCTGTAAACTTTAACTGTTATGTAAGCCAACTAGACAGACAGTGTATCACTCTTCCTCCTGTACATTAGCAGATAAAAGGCATCACATACTTGAATTAATGGTAAATAAAGAATGCTGGAAATAACTGCATCTCCATTAGCCTATAGCTATGCTCTGCAGAGACTGCCTTCTTCATGTCGTGAATTGCAGCTGATGTTTTAAGATGGCAATTGGCAATTTGACTTATACAACATTCGTAAGTTGTACATTTGACTCATACAATAACCCACCTTCGAGTGATGCTCTAGTTTCTTCATGTTTTGTTTTTTGCGCCGGACTGAAACTGTCTTTTCACCGACATCTCTTCACCTGCACTAGTGGCCGTATCAAAGCCGTGATTGGTCAGATGTCGATTCATTGCAACGGTGTCGGGTTACAGACGTGCTCCCCTTCACCTCTCACTCTCACTCTCGCAGGGGGTGCGCGGAGAACTGAGCAGAGAACTGCGCACAGCAGCTGAGGCCCTCTGGGCGGGGCCCCCTGCGCAAGGCGGGGCCCCATGCAGCCTGCGTGATTGGCCTGTAGGGAGGGGCGGCCCTGAGTGTGAGGCTGCAACCTTGATAAAGCTCATAGTTAGGACTGGCTCAGGATTTAATATAACAAGTTCCTTAGTTTTGCTGCTATAGGATTAGACTGTCTTGGGACTTTCCCCTCTAATATTATAATTCTCTTTATCTCTATATTCACTCATCTCCCAAACATGCATGGAATAGATCGACCGGGGTCAAAAACCAGGTCTGGTCCTGTTTCTCTTCACGAATGGATGCACATTATATATTGCATTTTATTATTTGTGGTACAAAGAGAAGGGTCTAGACATGCTTTGAAATGAAAGTGCAATGAGATCATTCCTCCTGATGATGATGAAACAATTAAAACAATTATGTTGGGAAGGAGGGGGGTTTGTGTTTTGGATGTGTTTTTTTAAGAATGGAAAAGAAAAATAATCAGTTTGTTATGTGGTTTTAGTTGTCATTGAACGGGTGAATGATGATTCAACTGCTGTTTTCTTTTTAGACTTGGCCTCAATAATAAAACTGTTAGGGATATTTCGACATCACTAAATAGAAACAGGTTGCATAAAAGGAAGCTCTCTATGAGGAGATCAGTTGTGACATGTCCTACTGACGCACCTGACAAAAACAAAGTTAACGTAACTCCTGCTGTGTTTGTCAACTATAAAGTGACACACACACTCACACACACACTCTTACCTCTGAATTTCTTTGGAGGATTCTCCAGATCTCCAGCAGCCGGTTCGACCACACAGCGGTCATCTACCAACCTGCAGAGAAAAACCACAGAAGAAGAAAAGTCTGTTAGGTGATTCCACTTAAAAACCCATGATATTATAGAGATAATTCATTAAAAAAAACACCATTACCAACGTTAAAAACATTTTAAAATAAAAGTATGTATTTGTCACGTTTCCTCTGTGACCTTTGTCTCAGATGAAAAACACAACAAGGAGAGAAAAGGATAAAAAAATGCCAAAAGATGTATAAAACACAAAAGAAAACACCGACTGAAAAAATATATAAAATCCACATTATAAGGAGGAGCTGACAGGGATGCAGTCTGCAGGAAACATTCATAAAACTGATCTTAAACCGATCTTTAAACCTTAAAGATCGATAGTTTGATCATCAGCAGGGTGTGAAGGGACTTTAACGTGTGACAACTTTCAGACTGTCAAACTATTTTTCTTTTTGTATTACTTTTAATATATTATATTTTAATATTCTTTTAATATTGTCTGCTTATCTGTATTATTGTGTTGCATTGTTGGAGAAGCCTGTGACCTAAGATTTTCAACGACATAATGACTCTGTAGCTATGTTAGTTTGACAATAAAGAACCTTGAACCTTGAACCTTGAGAAAAGAGTTGTACAGTCCTTTTTCAGAAGACAGGAAACAACCCGCTGGTGTTGGTGACTCCTAATCTTTATTTAGACACGTTTTCTAGATGATGTTTCCACTCTGTTGTTAAGTGATAATTTAGATGGACAGATAAGGTTTGAGAGACTGTGAGGAAGGCAAGAGGGGAGGTTTTAAAGAGAAGAAGGCCTACTGTGCTATTTGGGGGCTTCCCTTTCATGTAGTGTGTTATAAAGCTTTTTGTGCATGTAAATGGTCTGCAAAGACTAAAATCCCTGTGTTCCTTCCCCACACACTTCCTTCCCTGCCTGAAAAGCCTCCATTGGACTCCTTTGTTTACTTCAGGAATGACAACACTCTCACTTTTATTGGCTAGCGCTCAAACACATTGTACATGATAGGCTTATCCGGCAGACTGGAACCTTTAAAATGATGAAACGTGAGTCAAATTTGAGTGTGTGTGTGTGTGTGTGTGTGTGTGTGTGTGTGTGTGTGTGTGTGTGTGTGTGTGTGTGTGTGTGTGTGTGTGTGTGTGTGTGTGTGTGTGTGTGTGTGTGTGTGTGTGTGTGTGTGGTATCATTAGAGTAAATCTCTTTTACGATCAGTGTTTAGGCAACAGAGGAGCTCAATAGTGACTGACTGACACACACACACACTCACACACTTAAACTCACACACACCTGGCCTCCTGGTGATTGTAGTTAATGTGTGTATGAATGGGCAGGTAATCCTACTGACTGCAGGCTGTCTGCTCACTGCACGAAAATAAAGCTTCAACTGTGTGCGTGTGCGTGTGTGTGTGTGTGTGTGTGTGTGTGTGTGTGTGTGTGTGTGTGTGTGTGTGTGTGTGTGTGTGTGTGTGTGTGTGTGTGCGTGTGCGTGTGCGTGTGTGTGTGTGTGTGTGCATGTTGTGTGTGTGTGTGTGTGTGTGTGTGTGTGTGCGTGTGCGTGTGTGTGTGCGTGTGTGTGTGTGTGTGTGTGCGAAACAATGTTAAACTTCACAATAAAAGCATGGTTTTGTATGAAGGATCTACACATTGAGTAGAGCTCCTTTAACGACCATGAATTAAGCATATAAAGAACTTTATGTAATTTAAAGGATATATTTTGCGTTGGCTTGAAGCTATTTGAATAATTGCGTCACATGATGGTCATATTTTTGCATTCGGGCTGAGTCAGGGTCACAGCGGCCAATTACAAAACCAAAACCACAGCCTGTAAACAAATCAGGAGCTGCAAGTGATTCTGGGAAAAGCTCCAACATTCATATACATTACATTATCCTCTGGCTGCTTCAATGATCTGTGTTCACATTATCCATCACAATACAAGACCCACAACACAAACAAAGAGTAAACAGTTAAATGTGTTGATTTCCTGCAGTAAAAATATTACTAAACCAACCAAACTAAACTCAACTCAACAAGAAACAAGGCTTAAAATATGTGTAGCTGTGCTTTGTCATCGTCTTATAACCACTTTGTTGCACTGGTGGCGGAAAAAATGTACTGACTTGCATTTAATGCTGACTTGGTTTAAGACTAACCCCCTAACCCCCTAACCCTAAATGCAGCTGATACAACGGGCTTTAGAAATGTGTTTACATGTTTTAATATAGTTTATTTCTCCAATGAAGTAGGAGTTTTTCTAAACCCATGGACTTATGCGTTTGGTTTTTAAGAGAGACTAATAATACGCTTTTTATAATGTCTTCACTTTTCCTTCTTCTTTTCTTCCTGTCTCATATTTATCTTTATCGTCAACTATCAATCTCTTTCTTGACTTTCAATTTCTGTTTCCCTTCTTCCCACTTTTCTTTCCCTTTCTTTCTGTTGTTCCTTCCTTCCTTCCTTCCTTCCTTCCTTCCTTCCTTCCTTCCTTCCTTCCTTCCTTCCTTCCTTCCTTCCTTCCTTCCTTCCTTCCTTCCTTCCTTCCTTCCTTCCTTCCTTCGCTTAGTTTTGTTTCTGTTTACCCTTACAGTATATCTACATTCTACCCTTCCTCTTTACATGCCTGTCTTTCAATAAGTCTTCACTTTCCAAAACACATTCCCATTTTTCCAAAGGTGTATTTTTTTCTTTCTTCCCTCTTTCTTTTCTGTCTCTTGAGTCCCTTTCTGTACAAACACAGCGCGCCCCCTCCCCCTGTCACTTAAAACAGCCTCTCAGGTATTTTTTCTGCCTGCAAGGTGTGTCCCAGGTGTGTGCTGCTGATTGCTCCATTCACAAGACAGCCTTATGGAACAAATTACCCCTCCAGGTTAGACTTGCTCCAACTCTGCCTGTTTTTAAATATCGCTTAAAAACCCACTTATTTTCCTTGGCTTTTACTGTACAGGTGACACTTGTGCTGTAAAATGTGGTTTTTATTTATTTATTTTTTACCTTACTAGTGTTTTGTATTGTTTTTACGTCATATAGGAGAGTTTTTCAGTCGGTGGCTTCTGATCTGGATTCATTGTCTCGTATTACATTTGTTTCATGTCCTGTCTGTTTTTATGTATTTTTGCTATGTTTTTATACAGTTGTTGATGTACAGCACTTTGTTCAACTCTGTTGTTTTTAAATGTGCTATATAAATAAAATGGATTGGATTGGATTGGATTGGACAAGACACACACACACACACTCAGGTGTGTTGACTCAGTGAACATGATTGTGCAGCTGGCGTGTTTCACAGTGTTTAACCTGATCTATAGAAATCACATCATCCACATCTGTTTCAGAGTTAATCAGCAGGAAGTGTTTCTGTCAAACATCATCAATAACCAAGTTTTTCTGTTCATTCCCATCTGTACGTCTTCCTCACATTTTTGCCTCCTTATCTCTTCCCCTCTGACTATGCATGTTTCTAAAGACTAAAACAGATCTGTTTATTATTAAGACCAGATAAAACTCTGAAGACTACTTAACCAACATTACTAAGCACTTCTACATTGGTTGGATTTTTCGAGTTAAAGGGCCATATTCTGCTGATGTTCAGGTGTATATCAGTATGTAGTGTCTCTACTTTAAAGAGTCCTCTCCTGCTGATGTTCAGGTGTATATCAGTATGTAGTGTCTCTACTTTAAAGAGTCCTCTCCTGCTGATGTTCAGGTGTATATCAGTATGTAGTGTCTCTACTTTAAAGAGTCCTCTCCTGCTGATGTTCAGGTGTATATCAGTATGTAGTGTCTCTACTTTAAAGAGTTCTCTCCTGCTGATGTTCAGGTGTATATCAGTATGTAGTGTCTCTACTTTAAAGAGTCCTCTCCTGCTGATGTTCAGGTGTATATCAGTATGTAGTGTCTCTACTTTAAAGAGTCTTCTCCTGCTGATGTTCAGGTGTATATCAGTATGTAGTGTCTCTACTTTAAAGAGTCCTCTCCTGATGATGTTCAGGTGTATATCAGTATGTAGTGTCTCTACTTTAAAGAGTCCTCTCCTGATGATGTTCAGGTGTATATCAGTATGTAGTGTCTCTACTTTAAAGAGTCCTCTCCTGCTGATGTTCAGGTGTATATCAGTATGTAGTGTCTCTACTTTAAAGAGTCCTCTCCTGCTGATGTTCAGGTGTATATCAGTATGTAGTGTCTCTACTTTAAAGAGTCCTCTCCTGCTGATGTTCAGGTGTATATCAGTATGTAGTGTCTCTACTTTAAAGAGTCTTCTCCTGCTGATGTTCAGGTGTATATCAGTATGTAGTGTCTCTACTTTAAAGAGTCCTCTCCTGCTGATGTTCAGGTGTATATCAGTATGTAGTGTCTCTACTTTAAAGAGTCCTCTCCTGCTGATGTTCAGGTGTATATCAGTATGTAGTGTCTCTACTTTAAAGAGTCCTCTCCTGATGATGTTCAGGTGTATATCAGTATGTAGTGTCTCTACTTTAAAGAGTCCTCTCCTGCTGATGTTCAGGTGTATATCAGTATGTAGTGTCTCTACTTTAAAGAGTCCTCTCCTGCTGATGTTCAGGTGTATATCAGTATGTAGTGTCTCTACTTTAAAGAGTCCTCTCCTGCTGATGTTCAGGTGTATATCAGTATGTAGTGTCTCTACTTTAAAGAGTCCTCTCCTGCTGATGTTCAGGTGTATATCAGTATAGTGTCTCTACTTTAAAGAGTCCTCTCCTGCTGATGTTCAGGTGTATATCAGTATGTAGCGTCTCTACTTTAAAGAGTCCTCTCCTGCTGATGTTCAGGTGTATATCAGTATGTAGCATCTCTACTTTAAAGAGTCCTCTCCTGCTGATGTTCAGGTGTATATCAGTATGTAGTGTCTCTACTTTAAAGAGTCCTCTCCTGGTGATGTTCAGGTGTATATCAGTATGTAGTGTCTCTACTTTAAACAGTCCTCTCCTGCTGATGTTCAGGTGTATATCAGTATGTAGTGTCTCTACTTTAAAGAGTCCTCTCCTGCTGATGTTCAGGTGTATATCAGTATGTAGTGTCTCTACTTTAAAGAGTCCTCTCCTGCTGATGTTCAGGTGTATATCAGTATGTAGTGTCTCTACTTTAAAGAGTCCTCTCCTGCTGATGTTCAGGTGTATATCAGTATGTAGTGTCTCTACTGGGACATGTCTCCATGCTTTAATGTTCAAAAAGCTCTTTATTTTTCTCATACTGTCTGTGCTGCAGCACCTCTTTTCACCCTCTGTCTGAAACCAGAGCCCAGTCTGCTCTGATTGGTTAGCTGACCGGCTCTGTTGTGATTGGTCAACTGTTTAGAGATGTCCCGCCCCTTAGCCTATCACATACAATGTGTTGGAGCGCTAGCCAATAGAAGCGCTAGTGTTAAATAGTGATGTCACTGAGTCCAGGAAGTAAACAAAGGAGTCCAATGGAGGTGGTTCAAGCAGGCCTTTGTAAACCATTACAAAAGCCTATATAGAACACTACAGGAGAGGTAAAACCCCAAAAGGCCTCTTTAAAGGGGACCTATCATGCACAATGCACTTTTTGATGTCTTTTATACATCACTATGTGTCCCCGGTGTGTCAGGAAACTCACGCAGCGTCAGAAAATAAAACCCTCTCTCTTTTCCTCCGTACCCACATCTCTAAAAATGGGGGAACAACGGAGCTGATCCAGATTTGCGTCCGATATGACGTAATATCTGAAATGTGGACCCACGGGCCAATCAGAAAGTTGCTATCAGAAACAATGCCCGACTGTTTTGGACGTAATATGGTCGGTGTTAACAATAGCATTGCTAACACTCAGAGCTAACCTGTACTGGAGAGCATGTGTGTGAAGAAGCAGGAAATTAAAAGGAACTCACCTTGTGGTATAACCGGCAAGAGAGAAAGCCTTTGAGCTCCAGACTGTTTCAGAAATAATCCTTGATAATCCATGATATGGCGTTTCATCACGGCAGCATTTAGTTTAGACAGTAGCTGCCGGGTCCCTCATGAGCTCAGACCCCTCCTTTTTTATTTGTTATCAATTTTATTTATTTTTAAAGCTTTATACCCCAGATCAGCACTTTTGAAAGAGGAAGTGAAATAGAGGGGTATGAGGCATGGCTAGAATGGGTGATCTCTTTGGTATTTTGAGCAAAACACTTTATAGACATATTTTTTATATTTTTTTATATATCTGAGACCTATGCTATTGCCTAGAGATAGCATGATAGGTGACCTTTAAAGCTTCCCCTTGGAGTTTTCATCTGAACATAAAATATGTGTATAACATCTGTGAAACTACTATGGTCCAATACTAATACCATTTTTGGGAAAAAGGCAAATCTGAATTAGATTGTAATTTATTTAACAACAAATCTGTCTATGGATCTCTTTTAGCATTGCAAATATCAAGCAGTTGCCAGAGCTGGGAATGAAGAACAACTAAGGAAAAAACTAGATAAATATACAACTCAATTCCACCATAATAACCAAGTATTTATGATAGGTACGATATTCAGTAGGTATGATTTTTGTTCAGCTACTCCACTAATATTTGCATCTTCTCTCTACATGTATTGAGTGTGAAATGTGTTTTGTTTGGCTCATCCGGATCCTCCTCCTCTTTCATTCTGCAGGAAAAACTGATTTGAATATGGATCGTGTATCGGAATAAGCGCAGGTGTTTTCAGTCACAAACTGAACCTGCAAGAGGAGACGGGGCTGGACATTTGTTGGTTACACTCCAACATATTGTCATCCGTTAAATGCATTATGGCATTGCAAAATCAATGAAATTACAAACTCAAAGCTGAGATAGTCGGACTTTCAATCAACAGATCAGTAGCTCAGAATTTGCTGGTTGCAGCTGTTTTTAAGTTTAAATATTAGTAGATACTTATTATCAACTATGACGACTCAATATCTTTGGGTTTTGGACAGTTTGTAGTAAAAATAAAGCGACAGAAAGAAGTTTATTGTGACCCAAGGAAGTAGACGCAGACATTTTATGAAAGAAATATTTATAATTGTCAGTTGCAGTCCGACAAAAATCAAACCAAGATGGTCTGATACTGATATCTCTGACTTCCTGTGAAGTGTGAGCGAACATCCCAGTCATGAGATAAAAAATATAATTTAAGTGAGCAGATCTCTTTTAAATAAGATGTAAGTTAGAAACATTATAAAGAAACCCCTTACAGTGCCATACAGTGAGCAGGATTAACAAAAAATACTGCAGAAAGAAAAGTAACAGCTTAGCAAACGTGTGAAAGCATCCCACTCAAGTTCAAACAAACCACAAAGACGGCTCAAGACGTCTAAATAAGAACGTTTCTGTTTCCTTTTTGAGTTAAATTTAGGATTATGTGTTCATTTCCAGCCCTGTAGCTGCACCGTAGCTTTATATCTAATGTTTAACTTGCCTTTTTGTAATTAGTTATAATCTTTTAGATACTATCCCTGTGTCTTATTACATGGCCTTGTGTTTCCTTTATGTCTTCTCTTGTCTTATGTAGAGCAGTATTTGAATTGCCTTGCAGGTGAAGGTTTCTGTACAAATAAATGTTCCTTGTGTGGAACATCAGGCAGATATTTCACTATTGAACCACAGACACTGACTCATCCTTAACTCCAGCTCTCAGCAGTGATATGATCCTAAGATCAACATTTATTCTCTGACAGCGGACCAGAGATCACAGCGGACTAATCCTTATGGGAAGTGAGCGTGGAAGATTGAGTCGACCGTTTTATATCAAAAATCGTTCTCAAACTTGTTTGAATTTCTGTATTCAATCATTATCTCAAAAGCTTGGAGTCGCCTGGAAGAGACTGTCAACCCCAAATCAAAATGATATTATATATTTTCGCTCAAACAGCTATGTATAAAGTAAATTACAGGGGTCCCTCAGGGCTCTGTCCTCGGTCCCCTCCTCTTCTCCCTGTACACAAACTCGCTCGGATCTGTCATTAGCCCGCATGGTTTTTCATACCATTGCTACGCTGACGACACTCAATTAATTGTATATTTTCCCCGTTCTGAAACCCAGGTTGTCGCACGCATCTCTGCTTCTCTAGCTGACATCTCTCAGTGGATGTCTGCTCGCCACCTCAAGCTCAACCTTGACAAGACTGAACTGCTTTATCTTCCTGAAAAAGATTGTCCCACTCTTGACCTAACAATCAACATCGGCCCCTCTGTTGTTTCCCCGACTCAGACTGCAAGGAATCTGGGTGTGACCCTAGATAACAAACTGTCCTTCACTGCAAACATCGCTGCTACAACCCGCTGCTGCAGATACACGCTTTACAACATCAGGAGGTGTGACGAAGATGGCTTCGTCACTGTGGACTGACGGCTTCGGGCTTTGTATATTGTACATGTGTTTTATTTTGAAAAGTGTTCCCTTTCCCCATGTCTGTTGCTGTTGATTGTGTGCACCTGGTGCCCTGTGTTGTCACCTCCCCCCTCACCTATGTCTTGTTGGGTTAATTAGTGTGGGTACTTAGGTACTGTGTTTCCTGTTTTGTTTGGTGTGTCAGATCCTTGTGGCTGGTGACTGTGCTCACATGAACAGTGAGATTGAGGCTGTGTCATGTGCCCGTGAGTAATAAATGCCCACACCGGGTTGTATTTTTGGATGTTCTGTCTCTGTCTCCTTGCTTGGTCGGGCCGCTCAACGGTCAGCTTCACAGGAGGATACATCCCCTCCTGACCCAGAAAGCGACGCAGCTTCTGGTCCAGGCTCTCGTCATCTCACGCCTAGACTACTGCAACTCCCTCCTGGCTGGTCTACCTGCATGTGCCATCCGACCTCTGCAGCTCATCCAGAATGCAGCGGCTCGTCTGGTCTTCAACCTTCCTAAATTCTCCCACACCACGCCGCTCCTCCGCTCCCTTCACTGGCTTCCGGTAACTGCTAGAATCCACTTCAAGACACTGATACTTGCGTACCATGCTGCGAATGGATCTGGCCCTTCCTACATCCAGGACATGGTTAAACCGTACACCCCAGCACGTGCACTCCGCTCTGCATCAGCCAAACGGCTCACTGCACCCGCACTGCGAGGGGGACCCAAGTTCCCATCAGCAAAAACACGTGGGTTTGCTATCCTGGCTCCAAAATGGTGGAATGAGCTCCCCATTGAAATCAGGACAGCAGAAAGCTTACACATCTTCCGGCGCAGACTGAAAACTCATCTCTTTCGACTCCACTTCGAGCGATAAAATTTAAAAATTTAAAAAACGCACTTATATACTAACAAAGCACTTATATACTAACAAAGCACTGGCTTATCTAAAGCCAGTTGAGTAGCACTTGAAATGGTTTGGCTCTATGAAACCTGATGTACTTATATGATTCTGTTTTCTTCAAGTTTGTATCTTCTTGGTCGAATGAACTTATTTAAGTCACTTTGGATAAAACCGTCAGCTAAATGAAATGTAATGTAATTGTATTTGTGTTGGTTGCAGTGGGAATGAGACATTTTCTGCATTAAAAGATTATTTTTTAAATTATAAAACAATGTCTCTTCCTACTATTAAGGGAAGAAATCTCACATTAAAAAACTCATTTTAAAAACCAAAAGGTATATGGGTCTAACAAACAGCCTTAACAATTACAACAACAGATGTATGGAAAATACCATTAATGTAATACGTGAAATAACCTGGCAGGAAACACAGTTGCTACAAAATGTAGTTTTGTGAGTTTAAACCAAAATATATTTGGTTAACAATGAGATAAAAGAGAAGGGAATCTCCACACTTAAGAGACATCTCTATTTTTGTCATTTTTGCATGAAAAATTACTTTAACGATTAATCGATTCTCATAAGTTGTTGATTATTTTGCAGTTGCTCAACTTTTCTTGCAGCTCAGGTTCATGCCTCCATCTGTTCTTTAAAGGTCTTCTTTTTCTTAGACCTATAGATGAAGTAACCTGTTTAAAGGAGGCAGTTTGTAGTGTGTGTGTGTGGGGGGGGGTGCTAATGTGTATTAATGTCCCCCTAAGCGTGTGTTCAGGGTCCCGGGCACCAGAGGATTCCTGCGTCCTGTGTGAATCCTGTTTGTTTGTGTTGACGCCGCAGTATTTGACTGTAAGGAAACCAGCAGGTTCATCAACTGACATCTCCCTCTCTGGCTCTCATAGGCAAATGTCTCTCTCTCTAGTATGCATAGTCAACACGGATTAAAAACAAACTGTGGGCTTACTGAGAGTTAAAGGGAATTCATCTACTTAAAAAGTAAGAGTTAAAAAAGATTAATCAATAAATCGTCCAATATTCAATTTACCGGCATCTATAATCCGTTTTAAGTCATTTCTTTAGAAGTGACATTTAAAGACCTGATGTTGCATTTTTTGAAACTTATGGACAATTTTCCTTTTTACATATAGTCTGGAATCACTTAGCCTGCTAACACGAGACCACTGTTATACTGTATACTGTGTGTACTTTAGCATTTTTATATATGTCATATTATACTATAAATTACACTGCTTCTCTTGCATATTCTGGTAAAATGCTACATAACTGCATGTCCTTGTCTCAGTACTCAGTGCGGTGACAATAAAGTTGAATCAAATATAATCTAAAAAATGTAATAGAAATCTCATTGTGTACATATTTGCAAGCATCAATGGTCCACTCCACGATATTTTCACAGTATCAGCATCAAGGCAACTGGTGAACAAATGTTGTCCTTTGCATACAGTATGTACCAATGACGTGCCAATAGCATCTCCCTCCTTACAGCTGTTAGCATGTGACGCTAATGCGGCTAAAATTGGTGACCTATTGTTCCATACAGGTCAATGGGAGCCAGTAAAAGTCAACAAACATAAGGTAAAGGTCAAGATGAAGTTAAGAGGAGTGGGCGAAATAACAGGAAACACACACACAGACTGGCACATTGGAAATCTCTGTTGGACATACTCGTACCACTTCCTTTTCCTGCCATACATAGCTGCCACTTTCTCTTTGTGTTAAAGGTTGTGTTATTGTCAGTACGTCACCTAATGAACTCTGATCGTCAGAGTTATGAACTCATTACCTTTGTTTCAGACTAGCTTTAAGAATACTTCCAAAATACAGATTTACAGTAGGTGCTTATGTTACTAACTTTGTCTATTTGTCACTGTAGATTTCTCCTAAATTCAGTAAAAGTAAGCTTTAGATCAGCGGTTTTCAAAGTGTGAGGCGCGCCTCCCCTGGGGGGCGCCAGAGAGCTTCAGGGCAGTGTGAGAAAGAAATAACGAGAAACAATGAAAACTAGCTAGTTAACTTCAGCTAACTTTATGCGAGCGGCAACATGGATCGATTTTTAGTGAAGTTACCTGAAGTGAAAGAGGAGACAGCGTCTGGCAGAAAACGTCAGCTTTGTTTTGAAATAAAAGTTGTGGCTCATCGGACATTCATGAGAGAAAATTCCCTAATGTCCGAGTGCAAGTGAATGCAGCACAAGACGCGAGCCTTGTAACCCCTCCCCCTGGCACGAGCGAGGAAATGTGATTGCGGCGATTTCATTTGAACGGGACGGCGCATTCGGACCAAAGTACACGGAAGGAATGAGGTATTTGCGGTTTACAATGACAGAGAAGAGACTGTCAAGTTTGGCTGTACTCAGCATTGAATCAAAACGCACTAAAGCTTTAGATCTTAATACGTTTGTGAGGCGTTTTGCTGAACAAGATGGTAATCGCCGCATTCAGCTGTAATAGGCATGCCAACTTGATGCTCTGCTCACGGATGACTCGATGAGCATAAACAACAGTTAAGATGATGACCTTACGTGTGTAAATATATTTTTTTCTTTGAAAAAAACAGTTTTTTAAAAAAAAACAGTTTTAAGTCCTGAGAAAGTCAAATAAGACGGTGTGTAAAACTGCACTGCCCAGCCAAAAAAAAGTAACCACTTTGATTTAACTAGGCCAGTAGGTAAGGGAATTCCACTGGATAATAATACCCCTGCATTATAGCAACAACAACAATAATAATAGCAATAATAATTGGGAGGGGGGGCGCGGCTGTTCTTATGTTCTCTGAGGGGAGGCTCACCTTCCCACACTTTGAAAACCCCTGCTTTAGATAATGTTGTAATAATGTCACTTTTTGGTTTCCCCCTGCCTATAGTGTGTTATATAGGTTTGTGTGCATGTAAATGGTCTGCAAAAGCTCAAATCCCTGTGTTCCCTCCAGAGTGTGTTTCTCTCCGACCGACTCCCCCCCATCCTGCCTGAAACTCATCCATTGGACTCTTTCTTTACTTCAGTAATATGGTGACATCACTATGTAACGCTCACGCTTCTATTGGCTAGCACTCCAACACATTGTACCTGATAGGCTAAGGGGCGGGACATCCCTGTCTCCTCTTGCTGGTTCAGTTTGACTGAATACACCTGCGCTTATTCAGATACACAAATCCATATTCAAATCAGTTTTTCCTGCAGAATGAAAGAGGAGGAGGATCCAGATGAACCAAACAAAACACATGTCACGCTCAATACATGCAGAGAGAGGATTTAAATATTAGTCGAGTAGTTGTAAAAAATCATACCTACTGAATATCGTACCTATCATAAATCCTTGGGTATTATTAGGGATGCACGATATTGGTTTTTTGAAACCGATACCGATAACTTCCTGCTTCTCAAGACCGATACCGATAACCGATAATAATATAATATATATATTAAATGTACCTGTAGTTTTTGCACACCTGGTGGTAAAAAAAAGACTAGTAGTGAGCAAATGACATGAGCATTACTACTATGAACAAAACAAAGCCAAGAACAGTTTTGACTCTTCAAAGTGACCATATTTATTTTCCCAAATAAAGTGCCTTTTTCAAAAGCCTCGTCGATAGGTAAAAGCCCCGGTGCCTTTGCAGCTGGCTTTGGATTCCCCGCTAGTTTAGCAGCGCAGGCGTCTTCGTACGCTTTTAACACACCATCGTAGCGATGTTTCAGGTGACTAATCAGGTTGGAAGTATTATAGCTCGTTGCCTTTTTCCCTCCCCGTGGAACTTCTGCATTGCATTTGTTAATTCAAATAGCAAGCGAACTATCTAACTCTGAAACTTTGAAATAGTCCCATACTACCGGCGACATGTTTGTTTACTGTCCTAGCT
Source organism: Gymnodraco acuticeps (assembly GCF_902827175.1). Lineage (NCBI taxonomy): Eukaryota > Metazoa > Chordata > Actinopteri > Perciformes > Bathydraconidae > Gymnodraco > Gymnodraco acuticeps. The sequence goes on along the minus strand of NW_022991989.1, from coordinate 73,948 downwards.
TCACGGCCGCACACCATTTACGTCACAGCCAGGCATGAGTTAGGGAGCGCTGGATTTGTGAAGAACTCCCCTCTTCCTAAACCACTAATACCACAGTACTGGCAAAACGGGAGGAGCCGAGGGAAAAACAAGCGCCCCTCATCCCAATCCACCCACACCGCAGTATTTTTATTTATTTTTTACCCAAAAAATATATTGTATATTATCGGGGCTATTAATACTTTTATCGGGTTTATCGGGATGACGTCATAATTCCTAATATCGGACCACTAGTTATTATGGTGGAATTGAGTTGTATATTTATCTAGTTTTTTCATTAGTTGTTCTTCATTCACAACTCTGGCAACTGCTTGATATTTACAATGCTAAAAGAGATCCAGACAGTTTTGTTGTTAAATAAATTACAATCTAATTCAGATTTGCCTTATTCCCAAATATTGTATTAGTATTGGACCATAGTAGTTGTTTCACAGATGCTATACAAATATTTTATGTTCAGATGAAAACTCTAAGGGGAAGCTTTAATGAGGCCTTTTGGGGTTTTAACTCTCCTGTTGTGTTCTATATAGGCTTGTTTTGTGCATGTCAGTGGTTTACAAAGGCTAAAGAATGAGTTTCTCCCCCCCCCCTGCCTGAAACACCTCCATTGGACTCCTTTGCTTACTTCCTGAACTCAGTGACATCACTATTTAACACTAGCACTTCTATTGGCTAGCACTCCAACACGTTGTACGTGATAGGCTAAGGGGCGGGACATCTCTAAGTGGTTGACCAATCCCAACAGAGCCGGCCAGCTAACCAATCAGAGCAGACTGGGCTCTGGTTTCAGACAGAGGGTGAAAAGAGGTGCTGCAATATTAAAGAATGGAGATATGTCCCAGGAGAGACACTACATACTGATATACACCTGACCATCAGCAGGAGAGGACTCTTTAAAGTAGAGACACTACATACTGATATACACCTGAACATCAGCAGGAGAGGACTCTTTAAAGTAGAGACACTACATACTGATATACACCTGAACATCAGCTGGAGAGGACTCTTTAAAGTAGAGACACTACATACTGATATACACCTGAACATCAGCAGGAGAGGACTCTTTAAAGTAGAGACACTACATACTGATATACACCTGAACATCAGCAGGAGAGGACTCTTTAAAGTAGAGACACTACATTACTGATATACAACCTGACCATCAGCAGGGAGAGGACTCTTTAAAGTAGAGACACTACATACTGATATACACCTGAACATCAGCAGGAGAGGACTCTTTAAAGAAGAGACACTACATACTGATATACACCTGACCATCAGCAGGAGAGGACTCTTTAAAGTAGAGACACTATATACTGATATACACCTGAACATCAGCAGGAGAGGACTCTTTAAAGTAGAGACACTACATACTGATATACACCTGACCATCAGCAGGAGAGGACTCTTTAAAGTAGAGACACTATATACTGATATACACCTGACCATCAGCAGGAGAGGACTCTTTAAAGTAGAGACACTACATACTGATATACACCTGACCATCAGCAGGAGAGGACTCTTTAAAGTAGAGACACTATATACTGATATGAAGCTGAAAATGAGCAGAGTATGTCCTCTTTAAGGCACAGCAGTATTTCTGTGACCTGTAAACTCTCTACATGGTCAGATTATTAAACCTGCTGAAGTTACAGCGCCCTGGTGCACTGATCTGCTCTCAGACCAAAATAATAAACCGGTGGACTGGGAGAACGCCAGAAAAGGAGATCAGTCCACCTTCAGTGATACTGTCAGTTTATGGTGTGAACGCAGAGATCATGAAGCACAGCTCTGTCTGAGAGCAGATACCTGAGCTTTAGCATCAAATCAAAACAAAAGCTACAAAGAAATCTGCTAAACATGAAGTGTGCAGGAAACTGTATTATATATGCTTGTGCAAATCATGCAGTACTTAATAGTATTTACATTGTGTTCCTCACCACGTGTTAAACTAGTTCAACAAGTGAAGGGGAAGTGTGTGTCATATACTGTAGAACAAACACATGTATTTACATAATGTACCAAAAGGCACTAGGGCTGCACAATTAATAGACATGTTATCAACATTGCAATATGGACAAGTGCTCTTTTCAAACACAGTAAGAACAATAAGGTGTCCATTTATAATAATTAATATCATGGTGAAATGTTCCTTTACAAATATATGCTTTCAGGGCTGAAACAAGAGCATTTGCAAGAACAAATAATGGATTGTTTGCCTATGTCCTGATGGGATGTAATGTAATAATGTTGAAATGTGCCTTCAATTATTGATTTTCTACAAAGATCTATATTCTTAGTGGAGCTTTTAATAATATATAATATTGTAATAGCATGTATCAGACCACAGAAGGCCAACAAAGTAAAGAAAAATATCAGTTATAAAGTTCCAGAGTCTTTTAAAGGACAATGAGTTCACAGTAAAGAGAGTGTGTGGATTTAAGTCCATTGAAACCTTAAAAGGAAAGTCCTCCAAACACTTATAATAATTACAACTGATATTCCTGGCTAGTACGTGTACTTTATTTAGTTATTATGTTGTTCTACTATTAAACGTGATATGTACCGCCCCCTTTGCTGTAACAATGAAGATTTAAGTGCATGTAAAACAGACTTAACATCATGATACAATACACTATTAAACTTACGGGACACTGAGTTCACGGTGAAGAGTGTGTGTGTAGACTTATGTAAAACACACTAGAATGTCAACTGTCCACATAAGATGTTGGAATGTGCTTTAATTATTGACTTAATGGTCTAAAACAACAGATGTAGATAATTAGTGAAGCTTTTACATACAAAATTATAATATAATAATAATAATAATAAGGATTTTAAGAAGTGTTCAGGCTACAGAAGGCCAACAAAGTAAGGACATATGTAAAAATTATTAAATATTTACAGTATTAAGTATTTAAGTGCATGTAAAACAGACTTAATATCATGAGGATCCTTTTGTTTCTATCTTCTTATGGGATTTAATGTAGTAATGTTAAAATGTGCCTTTCATTATTCACTTTATGGTCTAAAACAACAGGTCCAGATTCTGAATGGAGTTTTAGGTCAAATAAAGGGATTTTAAGTAGCATTAGGCTACAGAAGGCCAACAAAGTAAATCAAATCTATATTACAAAAAATATAAATAGATTTAAATGCATTTGAAAAATCATTTTAAAGTCAAATGTCCATTTATAATAATCATTTTCATCTTGAGATAGTAGAATATCATTAGAAGGATAAAACAAGTCTCCTTACGTCATCTAATCTAGTGTAATAATGTTAAAATATGGCTTTAATTATTGACTTTCTGGTGCAAAACACCAAATATGAAATGTGCCTTTAATAGACCTGTATAAAACAACCCATTTAGAGTGTTTACATGAATAGACAACTGGGTTCTGACTGTTATGACATGTGACACCGACTCAATATTAAAGCAAATGTGTAGCGACATATAAAGTACATTGTGTGTGAACATCTCCACAGTAAACAGTGCATGGGGATCACCACAGGGTGCACGCGGACAGCCACTCACCCCAGGGTGCTGATGAAGCCGTTCACCGTGCCCTCTGCGTACAGGGACACGATATCCCCGATGTGCAGGAAACTGGAGGCAGAGTCAGACATCCTGAGCTGATCCTGGATCCGCGCACACACTCAAGTTCAAAGTGTCTCCCCTGTCCTCTCGCCTTCTCTCTCCGTGAGAAAACTACAGAAACTAGAACCTCTTCATGCAGCTGGAGGCTTCAACTATTCGCATTCAACCTGTGTTCTCAGTCCGCCTTCACACACTCACTGCCGGGTTCTGCATGAAAGCAAACATGGAGAAAAACTCTGTAAAAAGTTCCCAAAACATTCAAACAGCGGCTCCAGAGAGGCGGGTACAGCGGAGGGATCCTGCACAGAGACTGCACATATCCCGAAAGTGTCGTAGAAATCCTCAATGTGAGTTTGCACACAGACACACACACGCACTCAGAGAGAAGTGTAGATACAAGACGACTTCACTGTTCCCTCCCTCTCTGTCAGTGTGTGTGTGAGTGTGTATCGAAGACTGCTAGAAACCAGGAAGTGAGCCGAGGTGTTGATAAGGCTGACAGACAGCTTCAAGAAAGTAAAACCGCCTCAGGGCCAAACACACACACACACACACACACACACACACACTCATGCACACACACACTCATGCACGGGCAAGCCCCTAAGGCACGTGCACGAGTACACACGCCCCCCTACCTAAATAACCCAAAAACCACAAACTAAGTGACATTTCCAGAAATGAAACAGATATAAAGATTATATTTTAAAAGGTGCAAAGTTCGTTCAGTTGATGTTTGACCTTGACAATAGAAGACAAATTAAATCTTGCCTCAAAGTCGCTTTACATGCTTTTCCCTGAGCTTTTCACTCACAGATTTCATCGTTGGGTGGAATTTATAGCAGAAAATAACATATTATGATTTTCTAGATTACTCCTCTGGTCCATATACTGTTAGAAAACTTTATTACACACATTTTGTATTTGTTGTTCGACATATCGTAAGAGTTCAAGTGGAGTTTGCTGCTTTTTCCCCGGAGCTTTCAACCAAATCTAATCTGAAGATCTGGCCCTTTATCTGCAACTCTCACGTTTTACATGAGTTTTAGATCTAAGCAAACTGACAAAAAGAATACTTGACAATCTTAAAACAAGAGTTGCTTCTTGATTTTTTTCCATTTATTCTTTGTTTCTGATATTTAGCATCTGTGGTGTTAAAGGTACCATGTGTGTTGACCACTAGTAGTGTCAATACACATGGTAGTTGTTCTGTTTGTTATGTGCACGAGCTGCAAGATCCTGCTATCGGTGTCATGCTACAGTTGCTGTGTGCAAAGGAATGGATCATTGTGTAAACAAAAAACAATTCAGGAGGGGCCAAAGATGTAAACCATCCTCAGGAACAGCGCAGAGAGATACAGCTAATTTGACCCGGTGGCCAAAGCGTGGAATTACAATTTCTGAGGGTCACACGATGACATGCGGCTCAACAAGACTTTTCCCCGATTGATTCACATTGAAAAAGAGCCGTTTGTAAATCAGCATTACGTCAAACTCTTTTTGACTTACAATAAAGCTTTATAATGTTACGATTTGTTATTTCATTCCTTTTTAAAATTAGTTGTTTTCTTATTTGTTTATGTCTTTTAATAAGTGGATTTGAAAACTTGTCAGAAACTCTGGATTTATTTTTTGTTTGAGGTGCAATATATCTCAGCAGCTTTAAGAGCGTAATTTTGTCCGGAAGTGGCGTAGTGTTGCTCATCTATTGGGATCTGGGATTGGAATTTGACATTTGGAATTGGAATTTAAATTAGAACCTTTACGGCCCGTCCACACGGCGGCGTGCGTTGAAGCTTCAACGCTTCTGCCCATTCACTTTGAATGGAGTGACGTCACACTTTGCCGAACTGCATTGTGGTCGCTTCGCTTTGCTCGCTTCAAAAGTTGAGCATTGTTCAACTTTTGAAGCTTCGACGGAAGCGTCAGCCAATCAAATCATATGCCAGTACAAGCTCTAGCCAATCAAACCGCGTGCTTGTGTGTCCGGGGCGGGAGATTCATGTCATTGGTTGTTGGTCGAGTTTCAGACACGCCCACCGGCAAGCTTCAACGCACGCCGCCGTGTGGACGCTGCGTCAGTTGGAATTAGTGCAGCAGTCCCGCCAGAAAGTTTATGACATACATGAATAATTTACTGTGTACTAACTTATTTTCATACTTTATTATTTAGAAAAATCCCAGAAACATAATTTACATATAAGTATACTCTTTTGCCTTTTATCTGGAAAAGGTTAGTCCGCTGACTCAATGTGTCAAGAAGATCACTGACTTATAATTATATGTGTTGTATTATTAAATATGTTGGATGATTGTAGGATGCATTATTTTATTCATCATTTTATATAATGGAGATTTAAAGTAGTTGGATAAACAAAAAACAATGAGCTGAAACTTTCAATTTATTTAGTTTTAAAGTGAAACTGTTTATATGTCGTCCTCATCTAAAGGCCCAGACACACCAAACGGACACCAAAGAACACGTCCCGACGGAACACGACTGTTGTGTCGCCTCGCGTCTCTGCGTCTTGGCCAACAGTCGCACTGGAACACACCGCAAAGACTTCAGCCGACGGCCAAGTTGCACGCACGAACTGCGCATGCGTGAGTGGCATTAACTCTCCTTACCAGCAGGCGGCGGTAGTGTGTATTCGTCATTCAAAAGAGGCAACAACCGGAAGACAGGCTGCGTGATATAAACAAACAACAAATAGCGTGTGCGTTGGTCTTCGGTTTCTTCATCAGATCGCTATGATGAAAAATAAACTCTTGCGTCCAGCTGAGATGAAAATGAAAAAGAATAGCCGT
>NW_022991989.1:0-62500 GCF_902827175.1 Gymnodraco acuticeps | reverse complement strand
TAGTGTCCCCTGAAGTGATGTATACATGGTGTGTGTGTGTGTGTGTGTGTGTGTGTGTGTGTGTGTGTGTGTGTGTGTGTGTGTGTGTGTGTGTGTGTGTGTGTGTGTGTGTGTGTGTGTGTGTGTGTGTGTGTGTGTGTGTGTGTGTGTGTGTGTGTGTGTGTGTGTGTGTGTGTGTGTGTGTGTGTGTGTGTGTGTGTGTGTGTGACACAGTTGGGTCTACCTTTTGAAGTGATAGGGGCTGACGCTCGGAGGATGGACAGATTTAGAAAGAGACAGCTGTCTAAATAGGGAGAAGATCTAAAAGCGAAGAGGAGAGATTTTTCCATCTAAACTTCAAAAACACAAACTTCTTTAAGAAGAGCTCACACACTCAGACGAGGTCGCATAACTGGGGCGAACACAGGGAGGAGAAAATAAAGAGACAACAAGGTGAAGATGACAGATACTAATTGATAAGAAGGGCTTGTTTGGGCTGTTTCAACTGATAAAAAGTGGATGCACTCTATGGTTGAGTAACATTTTTCTCATGGGGACACATTGCATAAACTATTAGGGCAACAATAAGATGTTTGCAGATATTATTTTAGACAAAAGTCGTCCTTATTAGGATTTCAGTTTAATTCAATGTAGTTCGATTGTTATGAGTCCATAGCACACTTTGACTAAAGCAGTTCCATCAACTCACAAATAGCAGCTAAAATAGGATTTCATATATGTTATTACAGTATGTTGCTCTTTAAGATATTAAACTGATAAACAGAATGTTGTTTTCAACAAAATAATAAGCATAGATTGTTGTCCATAAAAAAGGGCCACATTTCTCAGGAATTTCAAAATAAGAGCGCAGCGAAAAGACAATGATACGTATTTTCTATCTGAATGAAATTATAATGGCTTGATCATCATTTATAGATACATAAACATGTATTTATAAACCCCTGTAACTCAGCCCCTTTGTCACTGCTGATACATCTGACAGACTCTGAGTTAAAAAGACATAAAGTGAGTGATAAATGACATCAAAGTCAAATGTACACTCATTACAACTGGACTGAATAATTTTTTATCCAAATCGTGGTCATAGTTTTGTGATAAAGTCTCGTAAAAAAGGTGAATCTGTTCTTAAATATGACGACTTTCTACAAATAAACTGTCTTTTTTCCTTGAAATAAAACATAATAATGGTTTTAAGCACCCGGTCCTTTGGGCATTATGTTGTTTATGTGTTTGGAACCTCTTGTATTTCTGTTTATTACTATGAAGTGTATTATTTGTGTGTGTTTATGTGTCCATTTTTAGAGGAGATGATGAGTTTTGCTCTGTTTTGTTTCCATTGACCTGCGTGTATAGCTGATAAATAACTTTCACCTTGGAGCTAAGTTTGAGTGGACAGCAGTGGACGCTGCATCGTGTCCCATTAATGATAACTGTGATTGGCACCGAGAGTAAACACATGAGGTCTGACCTGTCAGTGAAAGTGGGTTACATCCCTCGTGAACACAGCAGTTTGCGGGTGTGTTATTTTTTAGGTCATCTCAGAGCTGCACCGAGATGATTCGCTCCAAAGAAAACATCTAACGTCCGCTCGGCAGATTTAGATCGGATTTAAGGGAAAAGTTGGAATTTCACGCTCTGCTGTTTCACAACCGACATTTTCCACAGACTTTTAACCCATATACGGTGTGTGTGTGTGTGTGTGTGTGTGTGTGTGTGTGTGTGTGTGTGTGTGTGTGTGTGTGTGTGTGTGTGTGTGTGTGTGTGTGTGTGTGTGTGTGTGTGTGTGTGTGTGTCCACTGACCCCTGTTGCCCTCCATGTATTTCCTCTGCAGAGACTGACATCCGTATATAGAGCTGCAGCAGCGGAGCAGGACACTGTCTCCATTCCCACCATCCTCTCACCTGATTGGTTGATGAAGGAGACCCCTGCAACCTGTTGATGATACCGGAAGATGATCCATTTACACTCTGATTAGGAAAAAGGCCATTAAGTTAATCTCAATTGCTGTATCTCTATTTGTTTTCTTCTCTACTTTAAAGAGTCCTCTCCTGCTGATGTTCAGGTGTATATCAGTATGTCGTGTCTCTACTTTAAAGAGTTATCTCCTTCTGATGGTCAGGTGTATATCAGTAGTGTCTCTACTTTAAAGAGTCCTCTCCTGCTGATGTTCAGGTGTATATCAGTATGTAGTGTCTCTACTTTAAAGAGTCCTCTCCTGCTGATGTTCAGGTGTATATCAGTATGTAGTGTCTCTACTTTAAAGAGTCCTCTCCTGCTGATGTTCAGGTGTATATCAGTATGTAGTGTCTCTACTTTAAAGAGTTCTCTCCTGCTGATGTTCAGGTGTATATCAGTATGTAGTGTCTCTACTTTAAAGAGTCCTCTCCTGTTGATGTTCAGGTGTATATCAGTATGTAGTGTCTCTACTTTAAAGAGTCCTCTCCTGCTGATGTTCAGGTGTATATCAGTATGTAGTGTCTCTACTTTAAAGAGTCCTCTCCTGCTGATGTTCAGGTGTATATCAGTATGTAGTGTCTCTACTTTAAAGAGTCCTCTCCTGCTGATGTTCAGGTGTATATCAGTATGTAGTGTCTCTAATTTAAAGAGTCCTCTCCTGCTGATGTTCAGGTGTATATCAGTATGTAGTGTCTCTACTTTAAAGAGTCCTCTCCTGCTGATGTTCAGGTGTATATCAGTATGTAGTGTCTCTACTTTAAAGAGTCCTCTCCTGCTGATCTTCAGGTGTATATCAGTATGTTGTGTCTCTACTTTAAAGAGTTATCTCCTTCTGATGGTCAGGTGTATATCAGTAGTGTCTCTACTTTAAAGAGTTCTCTCCTGCTGATGGTCAGGTGTATATCAGTATGTAGTGTCTCTACTTTAAAGAGTCCTCTCCTGCTGATGTTCAGGTGTATATCAGTATGTAGTGTCTCTACTTTAAAGAGTCCTCTCCTGCTGATGTTCAGGTGTATATCAGTATGTAGTGTCTCTACTTTAAAGAGTTCTCTCCTGCTGATGTTCAGGTGTATATCAGTATGTCGTGTCTCTACTTTAAAGAGTTATCTCCTTCTGATGGTCAGGTGTATATCAGTAGTGTCTCTACTTTAAAGAGTTCTCTCCTGCTGATGGTCAGGTGTATATCAGTATGTAGTGTCTCTACTTTAAAGAGTCCTCTCCTGCTGATGTTCAGGTGTATATCAGTATGTAGTGTCTCTAATTTAAAGAGTCCTCTCCTGCTGATGTTCAGGTGTATATCAGTATGTAGTGTCTCTACTTTAAAGAGTTATCTCCTTCTGATGGTCAGGTGTATATCAGTAGTGTCTCTACTTTAAAGAGTTCTCTCCTGCTGATGGTCAGGTGTATATCAGTATGTAGTGTCTTACTCTTTAAAGAGTCCTCTCCTGCTGATGTTCAGGTGTGTATATCAGTATGTAGTGTCTCTACTTTAAAGAGTCCTCTCCTGCTGATGTTCAGGTGTATATCAGTATGTAGTGTCTCTACTTTAAAGAGTTCTCTCCTGCTGATGTTCAGGTGTATATCAGTATGTCGTGTCTCTACTTTAAAGAGTTATCTCCTTCTGATGGTCAGGTGTATATCAGTAGTGTCTCTACTTTAAAGAGTTCTCTCCTGCTGATGTTCAGGTGTATATCAGTATGTAGTGTCTCTACTTTAAAGAGTCCTCTCCTGCTGATGTTCAGGTGTATATCAGTATGTAGTGTCTCTACTTTAAAGAGTCCTCTCCTGCTGATGTTCAGGTGTATATCAGTATGTAGTGTCTCTAATTTAAAGAGTCCTCTCCTGCTGATGTTCAGGTGTATATCAGTATGTAGTGTCTCTACTTTAAAGAGTCCTCTCCTGCTGATGTTCAGGTGTATATCAGTATGTAGTGTCTCTACTTTAAAGAGTCCTCTCCTGCTGATCTTCAGGTGTATATCAGTATGTCGTGTCTCTACTTTAAAGAGTTATCTCCTTCTGATGGTCAGGTGTCTATCAGTAGTGTCTCTACTTTAAAGAGTTCTCTCCTGCTGATGGTCAGGTGTATATCAGTATGTAGTGTCTCTACTTTAAAGAGTCCTCTCCTGCTGATGTTCAGGTGTATATCAGTATGTAGTGTCTCTACTTTAAAGAGTCCTCTCCTGCTGATGTTCAGGTGTATATCAGTATGTAGTGTCTCTACTTTAAAGAGTTCTCTCCTGCTGATGTTCAGGTGTATATCAGTATAGTGTCTCTACTTTAAAGAGTCCTCTCCTGCTGATGTTCAGGTGTATATCAGTATGTCCATCCATCCATCCATCCATCTTCTTCCGCTTATCCGTGGTCGGGTCGCGGGGGTAGCAGTTCCAGCAGAGAGCCCCAAACTTTCTTTTCCCTGGCGACATCAACCAGCTCTGACTGGGGGATCCCAAGGCGCTCCCAGGCCAGCGAAGAGATATAATCCCTCCACCTGGTCCTAGGTCTACCCCTTGGTCTCTTCCCAGCTGGACGTGCCTGGAACACCTCCCTAGGGAGGCGCCCAGGTGGCATCCTAACTAGGTGCCCGAACCACCTCAACTGGCTCCTTTCGACGCGAAGGAAGAGCGGCTCAACTCCGAGTCCCTCCCTGATGACCGAACTTCTCACCTTATCCCTAAGGGAGACACCAGCCACCCTGCGGAGAAAACCCATCTCGGCCGCTTGTATCCGCGATCTCGTTCTTTCGGTCATGACCCATCCTTCATGACCATAGGTGAGGGTAGGAACGAAAATGGCCCGGTAGACAGAGAGCTTTGCCTTCTGGCTCAGCTCCCTTTTCGTCACAACGGTGCGGTAAAGCGACTGCAGTACCGCTCCCGCTGCTCCGATTCTCCGGCCCATCTCACGCTCCATTGTTCCCTCACTCGAGAACAAGACCCCGAGATACTTGAACTCCTTCACTTGGGGTCAGTATGTAGTGTCTCTAATTTAAAGAGTCCTCTCCTGCTGATGTTCAGGTGTATATCAGTATGTAGTGTCTCTACTTTAAAGAGTCCTGTCCTGCTGATGTTCAGGTGTATATCAGTATGTAGTGTCTCTACTTTAAAGAGTCCTCTCCTGCTGATGTTCAGGTGTATATCAGTATGTAGTGTCTCTACTTTAAAGAGTCCTCTCCTGCTGATGTTCAGGTGTATATCAGTATGTAGTGTCTCTACTTTAAAGAGTCCTCTCCTGCTGATGTTCAGGTGTATATCAGTATGTAGTGTCTCTCTGACATGTCTCCGTGCTTTAATGTTCAAAAAGCTCTTTATTGTTCTCATACTGTCTGTGCTGCAGCACCTCTTTTCACCCTCTGTCTGAAACCAGAGCCCAGTCTGCTCTGATTGGTTAGCTGGTCGGCTCTGTTGTTATTGGTCAACCGCTTAGAGATGTCCCGCGCCTTAGCCTATCATGTGCAATGTGTTGGAATGTTAGCCATTAACGTGAGTGTTACATAGTGATGTCACTTTGTTCTGGAAGTAAACAAAGGAGTTCAATGGTAACGTTTCAGGCGTGGAGGGAACTTAACTTAATTGCCAACGACTGACCGCACTTCAATCACAGCGACTGCATCTTTAAACTCAGCATTCATTTGGTCTCAACTTCAAATCTGTGAAGATTTCAACCGCATCAGACAGATTGGACAGACAAGATAAAGAACCTCCTCTCTTTTTGTTTCCTGCTGCTGAAGGTGTTTCCAGGAACATACAGTTGCAAGAAAAAGTATGTGAACCCTTTGGAATGACCTGGATTTCTGCATAAGTTGGTCATAAAATGTGTTCTGATCTTCATCTAAGTCACACCAATAGACAAACACAGTCTGCTTAAACTAATACCACACAAACAATTATATGTGTTCATGTTTTTATTGAACACACCATGTAAACATTCACAGTGCAGGGTGAACCCCTAGACTAAAGACTTCTTCAAGAGCTGGAGTCAGGAGTCAGCCAACCTGGAGTCCAATCAATGAGACGAGATTGGAGGTGTTGGTTAAAGCTGCCCTGCCCTATAAAAAATACACACCAGTTTTGAATGTGCTATTCTTAAGAAGCATTGCCAGATGTGAACCATGCCTTGCACAAAAGAGCTCTCAGAAGACCTACGATTAAGAATTGTTGACTTGCATAAAGCTGGAAAGGGTTACAAAGTATCTCTGAAAGCCTTGATGTTCATCAGTCCACGGTAAGATAAAGTGTCTATACATGGAGAAAGTTCAGCACTGTTGCTACTCTCCCTAGGAGTGGCCGTCCTGTAAAGATGACTGCAAGAGCACAGCGCAGAATGCTCAATGAGGTGAAGAAGAATCCTAGAGTGTCAGCTAGAGACTTACAGAAATCTCTGGCACATGCTAACATCTCTGTTGACGAATCTACGATACGTAAAACACTGAACAAGAATGGAGTTCATGGGAGGACACCACGGAGGAAGCCACTGCTGTCCAGAAAAAACATTGCTGCACGTTTGAAGTTTGCAAAAGAGCACCTGGATGTTCCACAGCACTACTGGCAACATATTCTGTGGACAGATGAAACCAAAGTTGAGTTGTTTGGAAGGAACACACAACGCTATGTGTGGAGGATCCACAGGGTTCACATACTTTTTCTTGCAACTGTATTTTCAAATCAAATCAAATCAAGTTTTATTTATATAGCACATTTATAAACGATTTTTGGTCGAGCCAAAGTGCTGTACATAAAATAAAAATAGCCTACAGTAGAGACACTTTACAGCAAATACAACAGCACAGATTGTTCAGAATATCAGTATGAGAAAAACGACACCCTCTATCCTTAGACCCTCACATCGTACAAGGAAAAACTTCCAGAGAAAACCCACAGTTTGAGGGGAAAACATGGGAGAAACCTCAGGGAGAGCAACAGAGGAGGGATCCCTTTCCCAGGACGGACAGACGTGCAATAGATGCCGTGTGTTAGACTTCTCGGTTTCATTTATTCGACTCTGTATAATTGTTACTGTAGCTTAAACGGCTAAATCGCTTTTGAGAGATTTTAAATCTCAGATCTGCTCAGGCGAAACCTGCTTTACAGCTCTCAGCACTCAAGCCTGCATTATTAACATAGGCAGGGCCAGTCTATTGATTGCGTGAAGTAGAACCGCGTGACTCAGTCATCCTTTAGCTCAAAAAGCATTTAAATACCACATTTAGAAACTGATGAACTCAGTGTGCATCTGGACCCGGTGACAACATTACCTATTGACGCAGCAACCACTGTAAGTTATATTCTTGTTTAATTAGACTTCTCGGTTTCATTTATTCGACTCTGTATAATTGTTACTGTAGCTTAAACGGCTAAATCGCTTTTGAGAGATTTTAAATCTCAGATCTGCTCAGGCAAAACCTGCTTTACAGCTCTCAGCACTCAAGCCTGCATTATTAACATAGGCAGGGCCAGTCTATTGATTGCGTGAAGTAGAACCGCGTGACTCAGTCATCCTTTAGCTCAAAAAGCATTTAAATACCGCATTTAGAAACTGATAAACTCAGTGTGCATCTGGACCCGGTGACAACATTACCTATTGACGCAGCAACCACTGTAAGTTATATTCTTGTTTAATTAGACTTCTCGGTTTCATTTATTCGACTCTGTATAATTGTTACTGTAGCTTAAACGGCTAAATCGCTTTTGAGAGATTTTAAATCTCAGATCTGCTCAGGCGAAACCTGCTTTACAGCTCTCAGCACTCAAGCCTGCATTATTAACATAGGCAGGGCCAGTCTATTGATTGCGTGAAGTAGAACCGCGTGACTCAGTCATCCTTTAGCTCAAAAAGCATTTAAATACCGCATTTAGAAACTGATGAACTCAGTGTGCATCTGGACCCGGTGACAACATTACCTATTGACGCAGCAACCACTGTAAGTTATATTCTTGTTTAATTAGACTTCTCGGTTTCATTTATTCGACTCTGTATAATTGTTACTGTAGCTTAAACGGCTAAATCGCTTTTGAGAGATTTTAAATCTCAGATCTGCTCAGGCGAAACCTGCTTTACAGCTCTCAGCACTCAAGCCTGCATTATTAACATAGGCAGGGCCAGTCTATTGTCGCCCATCAGCTGTAGATAGTTAACTAATTAACTTCAGCTGTGAGAACTGAGCAATCAGGCGTCCATTTCGGGTAGCTCTTTCCTGGAGCGTCAGCTTCAGCGGCAGACAGGCTAAGACTGACAAAGACATTAGAGTCCTACAGGAGTAAGACAGACAAAGACATTAGAGTCCTACAGGAGTCACGAGGGAGGCAAAGAGGAGGCAAATCCTACTTTGATTGAGCTAAGTATCGTTGGTGTTTTTAATTTTTAATTTTGTTGTTTAGCCCCTCATGCTATAATCATGTGTATTTTCTCCATTCCTGTTCATGTGTCTTCTCGCAATTATCACTGGCCCCGTGTATCTCGTAATCGATATAACCGGCCTGCTCTCGTCTATCCCACGTGCTCCACTGAGATCCAACATCTAGTTTCAGGTGGCCTGTGGAACTGCCAGTCAGCTGTTCCTAAGGCTGACTTCATCTCTGGCTACACCTCCCTGCAGTCTCTGGATTTCCTTGCTCTCACTGAGACCTGGATTACTCCATCCAACACATCCACCCCAGCAGCTCTCTCCACTGCATATTCCTTCTCCCATACACCCAGACCCACTGGCAGAGGAGGTGGCACTGGTCTCCTGCTCTCTCCCAAATGGAGCTTTTCCCTCTTCAAGCTACCTAACTTTACTCCTTCCACCTTTGAGTTCCATGCCGTCACAGTAACCCATCCTATACAGTTAACCATTGTTGTTCTCTACCGTCCACCAGGCGCCTTGGGGGACTTCTTGGAGGAATTAGATCATCTCCTCTCACACATCCCTGAAACTGGCGCCTCCCGCTGTACTTCTCGGAGACTTCAACCTCCAGATGGGGAAGATAGACGAACTAACATCTCTGTTAACCGCCTTTGCTTTCTCACTCTCTCCGTCCCCACCGACTCATAAAGCTGGCAATGTCCTTGATCTCATATTCTCAAGGAACTGCGCTACTTCTAACCTCTCTGTAAACCCGCTCCACACATCCGATCACTTCTTCATTTCATTCTCTCTATCCCTTTCCAAACATAACAAACTAATCTCTTCCCATCCTACACTTGTCCGCCGTAACCTTCGCTCCCTCTCTCCCTCTACCTTTGCCTCGTCGGTGCTCTCAGCCCTCCCTTCCTCTGATTCGTTCCAATCTACTGCCTCCAAACTCTGCTGCAGAAACTCTCCTCTCTACTCTCTCATCCACTCTGGACTCGCTCTGTCCTCTGACATCTCGGCAGGCTCGTCAGTCCCCTCCGGCTCCCTGGCTAAATGATGCACTGCGTGCTAATAGAACCGTCCTTAGGGCAGCAGAGCGGAAATGGTGGAAATCCAAACACCGTGACGACCTCCTAACCTATCAAGCTCTCCTCTCCTCTTTCTCTGCTTCGATCTCTCAGGCAAAAAGCACTTTCTTTCAAGATAAGATCCAATCTTCCTATTCCAATCCTAAAAAACTATTTTCCATCTTCTCCACCCTCTTGGACCCTCCAAAAGCCCCTCCTCACTTCTGTCAAGCGACTTTGTTACCCACTTTGAAAAAAAGGTTAATGATATTCGCTCTTCTTTTTCTGACTCACCTTTACTCACCGCTGGGTCACCAGACCTTCCTTCCACCAACACACTAACCTCCTTTTCCCCTCTCTCTCCAAGTGAGGTTCTTACCCTCATTACCTCTGCCCGCCCTACCACCTGTCCTCTGGACCCTATCCCTTCAAACCTCCTTCAGACTATCGCTCCTGATATTCTACCGTTTCTCACCCATTTCATCAACACTTCTCTAACTTCTGGTCACTTTCCAAACAGTCTCAAGGAGGCAAGAGTAAACCCTCTCCTAAAGAAACCCACTCTCAACCCGTCTGATGTTATAAACTACAGGCCTGTCTCTCTCCTCCCGTTCCTGTCTAAATCACTTGAACGCGCTGTCTTTAAACAACTCTCCTGTTATCTCAATCAGAACAACCTTCTGGATCCGCACCAGTCTGGTTTCAAGGCAGGTCACTCCACAGAAACTGCTCTCATTGCTGTCACGGAGGAACTGCACACTGCCAAAACTGCATCCCTCTCCTCTGTCATCATCCTGTTGGACCTGTCTGCTGCATTCGACACGGTGAATCATCAGATCCTCCTTCGCACTCTCCAAAAACTTGGAGTTTCAGGCTCTGCACTTTCCCTCCTCACCTCATACCTGAAAGACCGTACCTACAGGGTGACTTGGAGAGGGTCTGAGTCCGACCCTTGTCAATTAACTACGGGGGTCCCTCAGGGCTCTGTTCTTGGTCCCCTCCTCTTCTCCTTGTACACAAACTCGCTCGGATCAGTCATTAGCCCGCATGGTTTTTCTTACCACTGCTACGCTGACGACACCCAATTAATTCTGTCCTTTCCCCGCTCAGAGACCCAGGTCGTCGCACGCATCTCTGCTTGTCTAGCTGACATCTCTCAGTGGATGTCTGCTCACCACCTCAAGCTCAACCTTGACAAGACTGAGCTGCTCTTCCTCCCGGGAAAAGATTGTCCAACTTTGACCTGACAATCAACATCGGCACCTCAGTTGTTTCCCCGACTCAGACTGCAAGGAATCTGGGTGTGACCCTAGATAACAACCTGTCATTCACTGCAAACATCGCTGCTACAACCCGCTGCTGCAGATACACGCTTTACAACATCAGGAAGATACGTCCCCAGCTGACTCAGAAAGCGACTCAGGTTCTGGTCCAGGCTCTCGTCATCTCACGCCTAGACTACTGCAACTCCCTCCTGGCTGGTCTACCTGCATGTGCCATCCGACCTCTGCAGCTCATCCAGAATGCAGCGGCTCGTCTGGTTTTCAACCTTCCTAAATTCTCCCACACCACTCCGCTCCTTCGCTCCCTTCACTGGCTTCCGGTAACTGCTAGAATCCACTTCAAGACACTGGTACTTGCTTACCGTACTGTGAATGGATCTGGCCCTTCCTACATCCAGGACATGGTTAAACCGTACACCCCAGCGCGTGCACTTCGCTCTGCATCAGCCAAACGACTCGTTGCGCCCTCGCTGCGAGGGGGACCCAAGTTCCCATCGGCGAAAACACGTGGGTTTGCTGTCCTGGCTCCAAGATGGTGGAATGAGCTCCCCATTGACATCAGGACGGCAGATAGCTTGCACATCTTCCGGCGCAAACTGAAAACTCATCTCTTTCGACTCCACTTCGAGCGTTAGAACGATTAACGAAGCACTTTTATACTAATAAAGGACTGGATTACCTAAAGCCAGTTGAGTAGCACTTGAAATGTTTGGCTCTATGAAACCTGATATACTTATATGATTCTGTTTTCTTCAAGGTTGTGTCTTCCTGGTCGAATGTACTTATTGTAAGTCGCTTTGGACAAAAGCGTCAGCTAAATGCAATGTAATGTAATAACAACATCAGGAAGATACGTCCCCAGCTGACTCAGAAAGCGACTCAGGTTCTGGTCCAGGCTCTCGTCATCTCACGCCTAGACTACTGCAACTCCCTCCTGGCTGGTCTACCTGCATGTGCCATCCGACCTCTGCAGCTCATCCAGAATGCAGCGGCTCGTCTGGTTTTCAACCTTCCTAAATTCTCCCACACCACTCCGCTCCTCCGCTCCCTTCACTGGCTTCCGGTAACTGCTAGAATCCACTTCAAGACACTGGTACT
This sequence comes from Gymnodraco acuticeps, assembly GCF_902827175.1. Classification (NCBI taxonomy): domain Eukaryota; kingdom Metazoa; phylum Chordata; class Actinopteri; order Perciformes; family Bathydraconidae; genus Gymnodraco; species Gymnodraco acuticeps. Next base: position 50,764 of record NW_022991989.1, on the reverse strand, counting down.
TGCTTACCGTGCTGCGAATGGATCTGGCCCTTCCTACATCCAGGACATGGTTAAACCGTACACCCCAGCGCGTGCACTACGCTCTGCATCAGCTAAACGACTCGTTGCGCCCTCGCTGCGAGGGGGACCCAAGTTCCCATCGGCGAAAACACGTGGGTTTGCTATCCTGGCTCCAAGATGGTGGAATGAGCTCCCCATTGACATCAGGACGGCAGATAGCTTGCACATCTTCCGGCGCAAACTGAAAACTCATCTCTTTCGACTCCACTTCGAGCGTTAGAACGATTAACGAAGCACTTTTATACTAATAAAGGACTGGCTTATCTAAAGCCAGTTGAGTAGCACTTGAAATGTTTGGCTCTATGAAACCTGATATACTTATATGATTCTGTTTTCTTCAAGGTTGTGTCTTCCTGGTCGAATGTACTTATTTTAAGTCGCTTTGGACAAAAGCGTCAGCTAAATGCAATGTAATGTAATGTAATGTAATGTGTGTAAATCGAAGAGATAATACATTTTACAGCATATACCGAATGTTAGGAAATGCATGTGTCTGTAATAAGAAGATGAATCCACGAGGATGTCAGCTACAATCCTGTGGAAGCCATCAGGGAAGCAGCATGACGAGACCCAAGGCAGGACCGCAGAGACAGGTTCAGCCACGACCCGAAGTCCACGACTTAATCCAGAACGCAGGATCGAGGATCCAAGACACAGGACTACAGCAAGAGGATCAGCCTCGACTCCGGATCCCGGCGTAGATATAGATACAAAACAAGAAAAAAGATTTGGCTGGGTTAATCGGAACAAGAGAATACACAGACACAGACAGAGAAGGAAAAGGTCATTGGATAAAAGTTATTCTTGATAACCCTCTAGAAAGATCTCATGGACTTCCCCACTCAATCTATCAAGACCCGAGCAGTTCTATTAGATATAGGATAAGAAACAGATAGGGAGCACAACAACCTATCTCTTCGTCAGATGCACTCCCCCGCTTATCTAAGCGACTCTGTACCCCGTTACCCTCTACAAGGCCATAGACCAGCAGAGGGGTAATGTGGGGTGGGTAAGGGTTTTTAAGAATAAACCGCAAGGGTCTAAAGGGAAAAAATATGAAATATAAGCTATATTTTAAGTAATCCTATCTACTATTCCTATATTCGAATAATGTATAAACTATTTTAGAAATACTTTATGAAATCCTATGTTATGTAAATATTAAAATAAAGAACTAAATGAATAAATAGATAATTAAACAAAAGCCAAAGAGAAAAAATGAGTTTTAAGTGTTGATTTAAAACCCCCCAGGGTCTGGGCCGACCTCACATGGAGGGGCAAAGTATTCCAGAGCCTAGGGCCAGCCGCTGCGAAAGCTCGATGCCCTCGGGTTTTAAGCCTGGTCTTAGGCACTATCAACAGCAGCTGATCAGCCGACCTTAAGGCTCTGCCTGGGGTGTAGCGATGGAGGAGTTTGGCTATATAGGCAGGAGCCAGCCCATTTAGGGCTTTAAAAACAAATAAAAGGAGTTTAAAATCTATTCTGAACCGAACTGGAAGCCAGTGCAATGAAGCCAGAATTGCGGTGATATGGTCGTGCTTTTTATGGCCAGTGAGAAGATGTGCAGCTGCATTCTGAACTAGCTGGAGGCGTCTAATTGAGGCCTGGTCCATTGCATTACTGCGCATTGCAGTAATCCAGTCTCGAGGTAACAAAGGCGTTAATAACCCTTTCTAGGTCTTTAAAAGATAAAAACGACTTAGTAGTCGTATTTTGAAAAAACAGGTCTTGACTACAGTGCTAACCTGCTTATCAAATGTAAAGGCGCTGTTGAAGGTCACTCCAAGGTTCATAACAGAGGGGAAGATATTTTTATTGAGAGAGCCCAGAATATCAACCGGGGAGACTGTTGGTTGGGGTCCAAAAAAGATGACCTCGGTCTTGCTCTCATTGAGGGTGAGGACGTTTTGGCTCAGCCAGGATTTAATCTCTGTTAAGCAGTCCTTCAACTGCTGTAGTGAGTTGGCATTTTGATTGAGAGGCAGGTAAATCTGTACATCATCAGCGTAACAATGGAAGGGGATATTATGTTTTGTGAGAATTGAACCTAGGGGCAGTATTTTACTATGACCTACAAGGTTAGAACCATACCAGCAATGCTGTTCTGCTGGTGAGTAATTACGTTAATGTCTTCAGGCAGGTAGCTGCACGCCCTGAGCAGGCAAGGAGCATTCACTTGTATGTGAGTCAGCAGAGTTATTTGATCAACTTAATGCTGGATCTACGGACAAAAGAGTTGAAAGCATTAATGATATTAAACTGAGAGTCAATTTCCTGCTGATTATTAATGTTCTGTGTGTGCTGACCACAGTGTACACAGTAAGTCCTTCTGCTTGGAAATGTGCTGCTGTGATATTCTTACAGTTTACATGTTCACTAAAACACAGACAATTTTATATTTTAGAGTAGGGTCCACACAATTGGACTTAGCACGTTTTATAGTTGTTAAGACTAAGTCTGCCATAAAATAGTTGTATTGGTCCATTTCAACCTGCAGGAGTTTCTGATCACTCGGGTTGCATGATTTACTGCAAAATATGATAAAGTCTAGACTGTTCAAAACAAATTAAAGATATCTCCTCACATCTTTACTGCAGAACCTAAATCACCTGACAACAGCCAAGAAGTCCTTCCCTGACTGACACTTAAAAAGCCATTTGTTTACTGTTTTGTAATGTTTAAAAGAGACCTTATTGTTTCCCTTTCTTCATATAGGTACATGTAATTCAGGTCACAGGTTTATCTGCATTTACATTATTATTGTTTTAACCAAATGCAAAGTTTATGTTCCAGATGTGCCAACTACGGCCACAAGGTGGTGCCTTTGAGTAACAGTAGTCACATCATACAAATATGAAACTGAAAATAAGCATATTTCCTCTTTAACATGTCGTTCTTTCTCACCAAAGATATCAGAAAGATCTACATTAACTGCACAAATAGATGCATTCCTTAAACTGATAAGGCTCAGTCTAGATGTAGAAGAGTCAGATACTGAACCACAGTATGTGTGACTTTAGATGGTGAAGATGTATCTTTGGGTAAAGCGTCTAATGCATGTGAACTGAAGCTGGATTTTTATAGGACTTACCTGAGGCGTGATGAACGCTGGAGAAATGGAGGTGAATCATGTCAAACAGATGATGAATTAAAAGCTTATAACTAAAATAAAGATGAACTATTCAGACCTTGTGGTTAAATGCCATTGGTTTATTACTTCAGGCCAAAAAACGGGAACCTTCAGAGAGAAAGATCAGAGCTGTAACACCTGACATAAACCTTAGACTTGACATAAAAAGGCACATATAGTTTTACAGCCTACGGTTTTCAGGCCTAGAGTTTGGTGTTTTGGACGTCAACTTCCTTCATGAACTTTCCTGAACTGAAAACATCCTGTGTTTAAAAGGTTAAAGTTTTAGCACTGAAACACGGACAACACCCCAACCGGACAACGTGTTCAAGACCTGTCAATCACATATTCAAGACCGTGTGTGTGTGTGTGTGTGTGTCTGCCTGTGTGTGTGTTTGAGGAAGTTGTTTGCACAAAGACCTGAAAGCATCCTTATAGCATGACCTTTTAAATACAATAAAGTTCTCTGTTTTGTTACAGTCTTAATTTGTGTGTGAATTTCTTCAAACCACCCCGACCCTTACCAACCAAAAGAGGTCTGATTATGTCGCTTGAACAACAACTTACAATCTATTTTTTAAGCTTCAGCCATCATTCTCATGTATTAAGCTGGAGTCATTATAATAAAGTAGAGGTTTGGATTGTGGACTGTGAATTTGTCACTTCCATATTGTGGTCATTATCACAGTATTTGTCACCATTTATATTTTGTCTCTATATCTTATAGTTTAAAACTTTTCCCTGACAGTTTTTACACCCTTTTATTAAAGTAACATTTTTGGTGCAGGGCTTTTACCGTAACTAAATGCTCAAGGAACTGGAGGTGGTTCTGCTGTCAATCACAGTTTCAATAACACAGAACAATATCGACCTCTAGTGGTGAAAAAAACCAAAGCAGTACATAAACACAGATCAGTGACCAGTCAAAGGAAGTAGCTACACATAATACAACATATAACAGCAAATAGTGTTCTAAAATATCACCAAGAAAGAAAGTTTCCAAGTGCATAACTTCTTGCCTTTTTGACCTCATTTCCAAATGAACATCTGGATCAAGAAAAGTCCCAATATTCAAAAGCTCTCGATGTTAATGCTCCTAGAACACATTGTAATCAGATTTTAAACTATCAGATCATCCTTTGATGAGCCTGATATTATTTTAGATTCTTTATAAGTCAACAAATCCCAGGAAAAGACTCAAACTAGCATCTCAAAACTGTTCTAACTTCCAGTCTCTGGTTTTAGGCACCACGCCCATTGATTCCTACAGGAGATAACGTTTTAAAAACTAAAAAAATATATCCTATTCAGTATTCTCCCAGTATATTCCATTAGACATCTGGTGTCCCAGTGAGTGGTTGTGGCAGCAGGACAATGTAAGTTTGATTGCGTCAAAGTAAATTACAGTGTGCTTGTTCACAATGAAGGAACATGTTACCCAGTGCAGCAGTGAGGCTCATTGATGTGTTTTAAACAGCTTTTGGACAACAACAGAGCTGTTTGGGCCAAAGGAAGAAGATATAACAGGCTTTGATACACCCAATACTTGTAAGAAGATACATCGACTGTGGGTTTAGGTCTGAAAATAAGTAGGCGTATGATGTCATTTAAGGATCCTCAAACAGTGGAAGTGAAGAGTAGTCCAAAATCTGCCCTCACCCCGAAAAAATGTTCTCACTGAAACTGGTTCTCACACAAAAAGTGGTTTCATCAGTATTCCAGGCAGATGGGTTTCTTTTAATAAAATCATCTGGCTCTGGTTCCCAGTAAAACCAACACTAGACCACCAGGGGGCAGCAGAAAGGAGTGTGTTTACATGTGTGTGTGTGTGTGTGTGTGTGTGTGTGTGTGTGTGTGTGTGTGTGTGTGTGTGTGTGTGTGTGTGTGTGTGTGTGTGTGTGTGTGTGTGTGTGTGTGTGGTGTGTGTGGGGTGTGTGTGTGTGTGGGGGTGTGGGTGTGTGTGTGTGGGTGTGTTTGAGTTAGAGAGAAAAGTGAAAGCCAAAAAGAGCAAAAGAAAGTATGCATGCATGATCGTGCAGACAAATGTGTGTATTTGTGTGAGTGCCAACCTTGTTTGTATGCTTGCAGGCCTGTCACTGTGTGAGTCTGTTTGTGTGTGTGTGTGTGTGTGTGTGTGTGTGTGTGTGTGTGTGTGTGTGTGTGTGTGTGTGTGTGTGTGTGTGTGTGTGTTGTGTGTGTGTGTGTGTGCTGTGTGTGTGTGTGTGTGTGTGTGTGTGTGTGTGTGTGTGTGTGTGCTGACAAAGGCTCCATCCAGCCATACTGCAGATAGCTGCTTGTTCCCAGAGACCCTCAGAGCTCCAGGACGCCCAGTCTCTCTGCTATCTGCAGCCCAGACACAGCAGCCCCGACACGGACACGGACCCTCGCCCTACGCCCCCCCCTCCTGGAGCTCCAGCGCCTGTTTGGATTACTAATGGATGGGAAGAACACTGTCCAGTTTTAAAGTGGGAAACCTGGGGGTATTGACAGATTAAAACCACAAGCCTGAGAAGAGAAGAGAAGAGAAGACACCTTCATCTTTTCTGGACTACAAACCAATACAAAATCTATTGGACGATCTAGCAAACATCTGCATTTCTTCATCATCTAGAAACTTTCTGAAACGTTGGTAGACATCTAGCAACCAGCTGCAAGCTTTGGTGCATTTTAACCTTTTTTCTTCCCTGGAATTGTCGTCTTTACTCAACAAACTTCTGTCTTGAAGTCATTTTCCAGAATCTCTGAACTAGAATTGCTTCTCTCTGAAAGGTACCGTAGACTTTGCTAAGCATCAAGTTGGTCATTTGGTTCCTGAATATTGGCACTTTTTGGGAACTTTCTTGGCATTTTAATTGAAGCTCAGCACCTAGGTCTGAAATTTAATAAGAAGAATCTTAAGAGGAATCATCCACATTAAATATTTGGATCATGGCCCCTACTCTTGCTTTGTGGTTGGGCCTTTTTCTGCCGCTTCTGTTGACGGACGCAAAGACCGTTCAGCAACCTGACAGTCAGAGCGACACCCTCAACAAACCTTCATCCCTCGTCAAACTGGAACCACTCTGGACCTCCATGCAGCTCAAGACTGGCGAGGCCCCCAACAAGAGCCTCCCACTCCCAGAAATGCTGGATCTAGATGTGGACCAACCCCGGCGCCTGGCCCGCGGCGCAGAGGAAGAAGAACAACAGTCCACCTTCAGCCAGTCCTTTGAGAACGACTCCGTTACGACACCGCAAGACACAGCGTTTGACAATGGGACTAAAGTAGCAGCAGGAGACCACAACGATCACGAGGTCCACGGAAACACCTCCAGCTTGGACCCCCCAGGACTCTTCAACCCGTTCTACCCGCTGGCGGAAGGCTCGTACGCGGCCTACGCGGTCCTGTTCCTGGCTGGCCTGGTTCTGGCGCTGGGCGTGGTGGGAAACATGGCCGTCATGTGCATCGTCTGGAACAACTACTATATGAGGTCGGCTTGGAACTACCTGCTGGCCAGCATGGCGTTCTGGGACTTCCTGGTCCTGGTGCTATGCCTTCCTGTGGTGGTCCTCAACCAGCTGTCCAATAGGAGGATCCTTGGTGACATCACCTGCCGCATGGTGCCCTATATGGAGGTGGGTGGGGCTTATGAGGAAGTAGGAGGAGCAAGAGAAAGATTGCTTGAAAGTAATTTTTTGAAAGAGTTTTGTTCCATCTGGGCAGAACTAAACAGACATGGTTTTTAATACAGACTTAGGTTTGGGAGTTGATGAAAGTAGAATTGTACCTCTTTGGATGGAGATAGGCTAACAGTTCAGTCATCAGTTCAGTCAATATGCTAAGCTTGACTGTAATGGAGTCTTATTGTAATCTGAGATAGCAATTTAAAGAATGGCGTTCCGGGACTTCCTGGTCCTGGTCCTGGCCTTCCTGTGGTGGACCTCAACCAGCTGTCCCATAGGAGGATCCTTGGTGACATCACCTGCCGCATGGTGCCTTATATGATGGGTGGGGCTTATGTGGAAGTAGGAGGGGCAAGAGGAAGTTTGGTTGAAAGTAATTTTGTTTAAAGCGGTTACTTGTGGCGGGTGAAACAGATTTTGGCAACGGTTTTTTCATCTACTGGTCAATTCTGTGATTTTGTAGGGTGGAATGCAACAGCAATATTTTTATATCATAAATGAAATGCAGCAAAAATGTAAAACAAATATTAGTTTTGGTTGGAAGTCTTGCTGTTTGCGCCCCTATGCCAATAAGTCAAATAACTGGTTGCCAAATGTAAATGGCCATTTGGCAACCATTACTTTTGGTCCCTGTAAATGATATATATTTTTATTTAATTGAAAGGTATTGACTTAAATGTGTTTGTTAAAGTGCCCAAACATCTAATATGACAGTTTTGTTCTAAATTTACAACAGTTTTCTTATCTGTATTTTTGTGATATATGAACTATTGCTAAAGAGCAGAGATTCAGTCGTTTTTTTGCCAGTCACCATGGAGACCTGGTTCTTTGTCTGCTGGGGCGTCCTGCTGCTGCCTTCATGGTTTGACAGGAACACATTTGGGCTGAAACTGTGTTTGAATGATCTGTGACCCTTTACTACAGGTGGCCATATTGGAGTCTTCAGTTCAGAGAATGTTTGACAGTGTTTTGGTCCATCTTGGCAGAACTGGTTACATGGTTTTTAATACAGACTTAGGTTTGTGAGTTCATGAAAGTAGAAGTAGAACAGTTCAGTCATCAGTTCAGAAAAGTTCATAGGCTACGCTTGGCTAAAAACGGAGTCTTATTGTAAGCTGAGATAGCAATTTAAAGAAATTACAGACTCTTAAATACATTTGTAAACTTTTTAGCGGGAACCAATGCGATTCTGCTGAGTGCACAGACATTAACTCAGTAGTGAGAGACGGACTAATGTTGTTGGATGGGTCTGACTCTGCATATGAGATTTTTTTATTTTAAGACACATTAAATAACACCAGACTGATCCTTTAATTTCCTCATGTGGTTTGATTGATCACATTCTGATAGCATTGGGTAGAGAGAGTGCGTGGCACTTTATCCCTTTGAATAACAATCATGGAGAGTTTATACTGTAAAGAAAATATACAAAAAGGAACAAATAATGTCTGTATTTGGACTCATCTTTCTGGCCATGATAGGATTTCCAAAACGTTGGTGCACGGATGTGAAACGTTATACCCTGTGAGTGTGGGGGAAAGTCCCATAGTTTTGAAAGCACCATAAAGCTACAACCAGAACATAGAGCTCACATGCTTTTGGTAGCACTGCTTTCTTATATTTAAAGTTGTACTTCTAACATCACTCCCTAATATCAAAACAGTTGGATATAATTTCCAAAATGTTGAATTTTCCAATCCTTGTTTAGTTTACCGATTTTTGATTGCAACAAAGGTCTGGCAGATCAGACATGTTGTGAATATACATTTTATTTTAATATTGTTTAGATTTGTTATTGTATTACCTTTCTACTCTATTCTATATTTATATTTCATGATTTTTGCAATATTTGTTTTAATTTTAGTCTTTATTTCTCCTACTATTTTTCAGTTTTGCACCAATACACCAAGTCAAGTACTTTAGAAGAAGACGACATATAGAGGAAATGTCTTTCTCCACTCTGTTGTGTTTACACACATTACACACACAGGGAGGATATACACACAACCATATGCAGAGGAGAGGTGGCAGAGCAGAGAGGCTGCCAGTTATCCTGCGCCAAGGGAGCAGTTTCAAGGTTAGGTGCCTTGCTCAAGGGCACCTTGGCAGTGGCCTAGGAGGTGAACTGGCACCTCTCCAGATACCAGCTTTCTTCTTCGGGTCAAACGGGACTTGAACCCGCGACCCTTCGGTTCCAAGACCAAGTCCCTACAGACTGAACCACTTCCGCCAGATATAGGAATTTGCTTGTCCTTGTGTTTAAAGTTGCTATATAAATAAACTTGCCTTACCAAAGCAAATACCTTCAAAACAACCTCCATTGTTCTCGTCCTCTCCTGCAGACCGTGTCTCTGGGCCTCACCTCCTTCACTCTGTGCGCTCTGGGCATCGCTCGTTTCCACGCCGCCACCTCCTCCTCGCAGACCAAGGCCCGGCTGGTGGAGCGCTGCCACTCCGTGCTGCTGCAGCTGGTTCTGGTGTGGCTCACTGCTCTGCTGCTCTCCAGCCCAGAGATCTTCCTCTGGCAGCTCACCCAGTCCGTGTCACCGACATCAGGCCTGCTGGTGGACTCCTGCTCCATCACACCTTCCTCCCCCCTGTCCCTCTACCTGCCTGACTCCCTGCACTCTCTGTTGCTCAAGTATCACCAGGTGAGAACTTAACATACACAGATTTAACTCACAGGAAGAGTTTTAAAGGTCGCCTATTATTCAAAATCCTCTTCTTCATGTCTCTTCTACATCAACATGTGTCCCCTCTTCTTCATGTCTCTTCTACATCAACATGTGTCCCCTCTTCTTCATGTCTCTTCTACATCAACATGTGTCCCCTCTTCTTCATGTCTCCTCTACATCAACATGTGTCCCCTCTTCTTCATGTCTCTTCTACATCAACATGTGTCCCCTCTTCTTCATGTCTCTTCTACATCAACATGTGTCCCCTCTGTGTAAAGAGACTCTGAAAGTTTCAGGAACAAAGATTCTCTCTCTTTTTGTCCTGATCCATTTATATAAAATCCTCTGAAAATTAGCTGATCAGATTTTGGCCACTTTATGATGTCATAACGATGTTTTGTCTTGTGTAACCATTAGCCAATCACCAACCAAGGTAACCCCCCCCCCTTATCACCTGAATCTCCTCCTAGAGCACCATTGAGTTCTTTGTAACCAAACCTCTCTCAGAGGGGCGTGGGGAGGGGCTCCTTATTTTCATCTAAAGTAACAGACAGAGAATCAGCACTTTGGAAACAGGGCTGAAACAGAGGGGATTATGGGTAATGCTGCAATGATCTGTTTGGTGTTTGGAGCCAAACACTTCAGAGATATGTTCTGTATATATCTGAGACCTATAATATATTGATGAAAAACAGTATATAGGAGACCTTTAAGTAACTAACTCACCAAAGTAGTTCTGGAAGTAGACCTGACATCTTCCATCTCTTCATTGGCTCAGTTTCTCTTGGGATTGAGTACTAGATCTTTATTGTGACTGACATTGAAAACAATGAGCGTACTCAGAATAGACCAGAAATTATAAAATAACAAGGTTTCTTTAACTGTCACATGAATCAATTAGAGATATGAATGCTTACTGATTTACTTTTGAAAGTTGATCAAACAATCAAATTATGTGGTGAGTTTAAATGTCAAATTGTATTCTTGACTGTGCAAAAAGTTCAAAATAGTAACCTAAATTCTGGTAAAAACCCTAACCATGACCCTCAACTCTACGCCAAAGTACTTTACAGAACCATAAAGTACCAGATCGTACCAGAAGTTTTCCAAAATGCTCCACAAGGTCATCAGATGTTTGCTGTTCTCTGTTGCAGGGGCGTATGTGGTGGTGCTTCGGCTGCTACTTCTGCCTGCCCATCCTCTTCACCGTCCTCTGCCAAATGGCCACCCGCAACGTCAACAGCGACTCCAGCTCCACCCAAAAGCAGCGCAGCCATGACGACCGCTCGAGCAATCAGAAGCACCAGCAGCACCAGGCGTTGGAGCGGCAGCTGAACTGCACCCTGCTGGCGTTGGCGGTGGTTTACGGCGTCTGTGCTCTGCCCGAACACGTGTGTAACATCACGCTGGCCTACGCTAACATCTCCATCTCCGAGGAAACTGCCTCCATGCTGGCTCTGTTGCATCACTTCCTGTTGTTCTTTAAGTCATCAGTGACACCGGTCCTGCTGCTGTGTCTGTGCAAGGTAGGTCAAGCTGTTAAAAATAAAGTATTGTTGACTTTAACGGGCCCCTTTTGGTCCTCTTCAACCAGAACTGATCACACACAGCTTTAAGACCCAATGATGTAACTATATGTAACTATAAGGTATGGGACTTCACTGGTGCATTTAGCGGCCATTCTACATAGTAGTAGTACCATCACTTGCACAATCACACGTCCCAAGTAGAAGGGACTCTTAACAATATTGGGTTTTTGCCGATCTCCCATTCGCCGATTTTGACAAATTGGCAATGCAGATACCAAAATACTTACATATTTTTCCATCTAATTGCAGAAGAACACAAGGTCTCTCCTGTAGATATGAATGTGATGTACACTGCTTTTAAGACCAACACATTAACTGGGCAAAATAAGAAAACAACTAAATGAAGTTTAACTTAACACCAATGTATGCCGTTGCCGATATTTCCTTGTATAGCCTTTGTCTGCCAATACCAACAACATGCCAATAACATCAGGCATCCCTAGAAATTTTAAAACTGATATCTTGTGTACCATCTTGCTTGGGCATGTACTCAGAAAAACGGCATGAGATCACGTCCGAGACAAAGAGTCTTGGGCTGATGGATAGGCACCCTCACTTTGTCAATTACTTTAGCGGTGTGGCTTCAACAGACTTGACAACTATTCCTTTAAATATATTGTTTGGTGTGGTAGAAATTGATGCTCACTATTTTTTGCATTTAAACAACAAACCTCTAGCCCGTTCAGATCCAGCTGTAATAGTTAGAGTGGTTACAGTAATATAGTTCTTTGAAAGCCGTTAACGGACAGCTCTGACTGCTTGTCGTTGTGTTCCAGGCTCTCGGTCAGGCCTTCATGGACTGCTGCTGCTGCTGCTGTCAGGAATGTCAGCCGAACGCCACTCAAGGCTCACCAAATATCAAACTGAAGGCGGCCAATGAGACGTCCATCTTCTTCGACAAGGCTAAAGAAACCTCAGCCATCTTGTCGATCTCCAGCTAGAGCTATAGCATCCAACATCTCCTCTTCCATAAAACAACCTATCTTCTTTTGTATCCTCAAACTCTGTTTCCCTTCTACCCTAAAGTTCCTTAACGCTTCAGTTTCCTTTATCCTTTCTTCTCCACAACGCTTGTTGACCAACGACCATCTTTTCTTCATCTTCATCTGTCCTCTTTCCTTCTCTCAGAGTTTCCATTTGTATGATATTCCTTTATGGACACAGTGTTACCCCTTTCAGCTTCCTGTCTGTGCAGGAAGTGATGCTTAATCCGTAGTGATTATTAGAAAACTTGCTGTTCTTGCACAACCACCTGTTGTAAAACTAGGAGCCCGTTTCAGGACCCTCCGAAAGGACACTTTCCTCCAACTGGTGTAAAAATGTATGATAAGAAAATTCCTGGATGTCTTCTTTGGTTGGTCTGAAGCTGAATGAGATATTTCTATAAGGAAGATCTACTGTGCAAAGCTAAATGAGTAGTTTCAAACTGTGATGGAAGATTGATGAGGAGTAAAAATAATCTGCTTTGAGGTTGTTTAGTGCCACACAAACATATGTTGGTATAGTGCAGAATCAAGTGAGTAACTTCTTAGTTTTGGCTCTGACTATTAACCTCATTTGCTGAAAAGAGTGTACAGTTGACGCATTGTTCTGTATATTGAAATGGTGACAACCTGTGGGGCCATTGATCATTAGTCCATCTGTCAAACTATCAAGAAAAAAGAGGTAGACGTCTATGAAGAGCTATTAAATATAACTGTATGACAACTATGTCCACTGGCTAGCGTGAATCTGGAAGAAAACACCTCATCGGGTAAAGGGGACGAAAAACGCCAACAAACGTCTAATTTGAGAGATTATGAAACCATCAGTAAGTGAGGTTGTCCATATCTGTTTGACATATTTTGTTGTGAGCTACTTGTGTAAGATGTCAACCCTGGTCAGAGTTCAGATAAAAAGTGGTCTCTATGTAACAGCAATCAACCAATCAGAGCTTTGTGAGCATGATTATGAAAGAATATGTCTTTATCTGTTTGCAAACTATGGATGAAATGAACGAAGCTGAACTGTTTATAGTCAAATTATTTTTACAACTTGTATTTCTGGGAAGAATAATGACTGTTTCAGAAGGAAGCAAGGGGGGGAAGGGAGGAGTTTTGAACAGGACCAAGACCTTATAAGTGCTGAGGCGGTGTCTTTGTACAGGAAGTTAAACTGTGTAGTACATTTTAAAGCATATTAATATGTCTCTAGCACAGTCTTTTCACTCAGACTGTCAAACAACTAGAACAAAACGAAGAAACAGAAGTTATGAATGTAGCTTGTTTTAATGTTAGATCTACAACTAATTCCATCTCTGTGTGAAGGGAATAGAGATAGTCATTTTTCTATGTCACAAGAATGTGTATAATGCTCAGTTTCACAATGTAAAATCCATATAAGTATGTGTCAGAGTCGCCTGTGCCTTAGTGCCTCCTCAGCCCTCAGCTAAATCAACGCATTCAGAAACAAGAGTAGAAGTCTGACTAACTTTGTATTCAACAAACATATCTTTTACACTGACTAGTTACTTTGTATTTGAAATTCCAATATGGAGAAAGAGCTAGAGCGTCTGGATGCTAAAATTCACTGTTTGATAAACAGCACTTTTACAGTGGCCCCGATCTACAGAAGGTCAAGATGTTTGTTTCCAATTTTGCACAAAAGAAATAAGACATACTAACAGCTCGAGTCCCACTGGTGTCGTGTTTGAGTTCCTTGTAAATGTGAATGAAGTTGACATTGAGTGCCCTCACAGAACAGATTAACTTTAGTGCCTGTCTTATATTTGTCTTTTTAAGTGTCTCTGAAGGTTGTTTTTATCTTGTGAACAAGGCATAAACCAACCATTGGGATGTAGAGGTGGTAATTTATAAATAAAGCTGTGCAATTTAAACTGGATTTGTCTGGAGAATTTATTGATGCAATATTGATGTGACTGAGCAAGCTGACAATAACCGTAACATGTCTTTGTATTCATTAGTTCAAGTAACAAGTGGAAGAAGCTATTTTGGGTGTAGGTCCATTTATTCTTACAAAAGACAATGTTTTGTGATTTCCCGCTTCTTTTATTACTAGGTTGTGAAACTCCTGGTTGAACAACTGTGTTAGAAATCTGGTTCTTTGATAAATAAGAAAAGAAGCCGGTGATCAAAGACACCAAAGGAGAGAGATGTCAGATGACCAAGGTGCTTTTGGGTAAGAAATATCTGAACACTAAGCCTAACAGTCTGTCCCGTTTTTAATCACAATACTGAAAAGATTAAAATGGGTGTAAAGAGTTGGGATAAACAATTCAGGACCAGCGTACCCTTTGCAACTCAATATGATTGCTATCTTCAGCTATCCAGAAGACACGCTGTTTTACTTTGAACGTTTAATATGGTCTAATAGAGCCATCAGGCTGATGATTAAAGCAAGTTATTAACTATATGACAAAATATTCTATAGTTAAATACATAAGAATAAAAAATGGCAATGTTAAAAATTGGATGAGATGTTATCATCAAAGACAAAAGAAACAAGATCATTAATGTCTGAATGTAACTCAATATGTGAGTTGAATGGACTCAGATTTTGGCTTCAGCAGCAAAAACACTGGATCAAACCATTAATGAAATAAAACACACAACATGAAAAATGTGCTTTATGCAGAAGCTCATTAAAGCTTTTTGTTGTGTGTCTGTCATGTCGTTTTAAACGGTGTAAAGGAATCCGCTCTGAGAAGATTTTCTCTCCTCAGAGCGGCTGCTGCATATCAATGACCTCACTACTGTCCCGTTGCCATGGGATCCCAGCCCAAATTCGCACACACACACACACACGGACACACACACAGTTCTGTTAATTTAGAAACTCAAACTCTATTCTAATCAATGTGAGCCCCCCCCCCCTCCATCCTTGTCTTCGCCTCGTTACCCCCGACAGCCCATGAAGAGGACTTACACATTTAAAGGAAAATGATTTCTTCTGTCCTGCTCTCCACAAAATGATGCAAAGACTATTTAAAGAAACTTCTGGCACAAACGTGATCACTGTCAGACAGCCCTTTCTCAGTCATAAATAACCTGAATAATAAAATGGCCCATTTCAGAATAATTAAGATCATATAATTGAAGGTCTGGATTCAGTTGTGGCTTTTTCAAAAACAGCTCTGCAAATCGCATCGACAAACTTCAACAGCTTACAGAAAGAGGTCAGAATGTATAGAAGTCTATGAAACAATTACCCTACTGATGGCTTGTTCTATAACCTCAAGAATAACATTTCAGAATAGAATAGAATAGAATCGGAGGGATGAAACCCTCACACACAGTGACATGTGTTCTCTGCTTTTAACCCATCCTAGTACCAGGAGTCTAGTACTAGGAGCAGTGGGCCGCTATTGGACAGCGCCCGGGGAGCAATGGGAGTGAGGGGGTGGGGGGGTGTCCGGTGCCTTGCTCAAGGGGTCATTTATATTATCATAATTGATCATCTGGATTCAGTTGTGGCTTACTTCAAAACGTTTTGGCAAATCGCATCTGACAAACCTCAACAGGTTGTCAGATTGTATAGAAGTCTATGAGACATGCTTATGACTTGATTTATGACCATGTTTAATACTTTTTCTAATAAATGTTTGGTCCCAATGGCTAGTTTTAGGTCTTTTTGAATGCAGCATGATGTTCATTTTGTATCTTATGGTCACAATAAAGCAGGGTATGCTTTGGGGCGGGGCTACCTGTACCTGGGACGTGTTTTTATCTAACTACTCAAACTACAGTTTTCAGTTCATGAAAGTCTATTTTAACAACAATGACAAGAATATATTGAAGCAGTTGGTTACACATGGCTCCACCTTCCTGTGTCCCAAAAATAACAAGATGGCGACGACCAAAATGCCAATCTGGTGGTTCTTTTACGCATAGTGGAAGTGGGTGGACACCAGAAATCATTCAAATGTTCTTTTACCAGTTTCCTCAAAATTCTGTTTAATTTGCGATACTTTTCAACGGAAACCTGACCAGCGATACTCCAGGAAAGTGAGAAAATAAGTTTAACATAGGTAAACTGACATTTTAAAAAGTGAGTAAGAAAAGAAGTAGGGAAACAGAGAGAGATTCATGGAGAGCTGGAGGAACAGAGTGTTTCAGGAGGTTGGTGATGTTGTTCTCATTAGTAGTGATGAGAGCTCGCCCCTCTGATACAAACTACTGAACAGACCACCTCTGTTCACTAATGAAGCCACACACACACACAGAAACACACACACACACAGGGGCGACTAGACCACCATTGGTCATGCGAGAACATCTCGAGGACAGACTGGATGGGAACCAACTGTTACGTAACAGAAAGGTCACAGGTTCGAGTCCCACATCTATCCGTTAGGTGAGTCTACGCTTCACATCCACTTCTCACTTACCTTTATAGATCTCCCTGACTCAGTGCCGGAGTACGCCAAAACAAACATCTGTGAGCAAAAGTAGACAGATTCTCTAAAATCAATCAGGAAAGAAGACCTTAATTGGGAAAGGTTGGCCAAAGTCAGTTTTACCAGGAAAATAATTCATTGGAATCCTCATTTAGAGTTTGTCCATCACTCATCAGCAATGTGGTTCTGCACAGATGCAAAGAGGATGTGAACTATTCGTATTTGGCTATCAAGCAACTCTCCAAATATGTCTCTTAAGACACACACCAGGCCGATTATCGGCGTCGGTGGGCGTCAGGCCAACGATGAGCGTCGACACGCCCTACTCAGATTGGTGTGTCCCGCACCGTCGGGTCTTTTCAACCGAATCGGCGGGCAGTCGGCCAAAGCAATCACTCCGATTGGCTGTTCAGCTAGCGAATCAGTGCATGAGAAGCGAAACGGAAGTTAGGGACCCAAACAAACTATTAAGAAGGCAAATCTGAGATTTCATTTAACTCCAGCTCTTGACACAGGTTCGGGAAAGCCCCGTGAGCTTCTCGTTGTAGAGTGAAAATGGAACGCACACGCGACTTGTTGTTTGTTTATATCACGCAGTCTGTTCTTCTTCTCTCGGTTATCACGCAGTCTGTCTTCTGGTTGTTGCCTCTTTTGAATGACGAATACACACTACCGCCGCCTGCTGGTCAGGAGAGTTATTGCCACTCACACATGCGCAGTTCGTACGTGCTTCTTGGCCGTCGGCTGAAGCGGGATCGGCGTCATGGGGGGTCATTCGCGGGCCAGGCATGCCCCCCCAAATGAGTCACTGTGCCCCCCCAATGCAGGGTGGGCAAGCCTTGCCACTTTGCCGTTTTTTTTTCTTTTAATCATATAAGTGAAAACGTTTCCACTAAAGGTTGTTTGTGTGAAATACATCAGAAATAAATAATACAAATATGAAACACAGCCTGAGGTGTGCTCACTGCTGCTCTCTGATTGGTGTGTTGCTTGACCAATGACCCCCGACTTTTGTTTTGTTATCATAACGTGGCTGTGTGTTTAGATGAAAGCCCAGTGGCGATCTGTTCATCTGTTACACTGATTATACAGTAAAGCCATCGAAAATAATATGATATACAGTACAGTACAAGTAGCCTACTTCTGGGTCTCTGTGTTTCATTCAAGCTCGGCTCTCTGTGTGTGTGTGGCACGAGCGCATTTTGTGAGTGCGCGAGCGGTAACGTGGAATGTTGTTGTTAGCATCTGGTTAGCTAGCTATGCTAACGGATATAAAGGGCTGTTTCTACACCAAGGTGGAGGAGAGTCCTCTCCTGTCAGACTGAGAGGATCTTATAACGTCAGCTCAGTGAGGTAAGGACTCTCAGTATTTAGATAGTTAACTTTACTGTAGGTTAACTTATCTCAGTGGGTCTCAAACGGTTTGGTCACCATTTATGTAAACAAGTATTTGCGAGGAATAGGCTACCTTTATATGATCATATTATAGTTATTAAGAGAATAAATGAAAAACGGGTATGAAATACTATAGGACAGTAACACAAGAATACAGTTTAAAAGGGGAGTGATTAGTAAAATATCCATAAAGAAAAAGTAAATCTGTGTACAGTTCTGTTTCATATGGATGTTGAGAGATGTAGGCTATCCATAGATCTCTTCATTTTGCTCTCAAAGTGCATCAGATTGATGTATTTAACTTCAATATTTTAAAAATAATCTTCCCGGGGGAGCATGCCCCCAGACCCTCCTAGAGGAGGTTAGGTCCACCCCCACCTAAAACATGTTCACATGGATAGGATACTAAATACATTTGCACACTTTGTATATGGTGGCCTATGTCCATATGTTTCTGTTTTGGTGGTCGTGCCACAACCGTGCATGTATGCACAAGTCATAGGTGCGCTATAAAATAGCACTACACCCTGCAATGTGTATGAAAAACAACAGACTTTACAGCATGTTTTTTTAATTGAAGTTGCGTTGGTGTTTGTGTGTTGGTTGTTGACGTTAGTGTGTGCCCCCCCTTGGTAAATGATTGCCCCCCCCATTTGATTTGTTCTAGAGCCGACCCTGGGCTGAAGTCTTTGCGGTTTGTTCCAGTGTGAAACATGGCCAAGACGCAGAGACGCGAGGCGACGCAACAGTCGGGGTCCGTCCGTGTCAGTTCTTTGTTGTCAGATTGGTGTGTCCCTATAGATTCAGTGAGACTAACCCTTCCCAGAGGAGATCATTACATCACATTTAAATCTAGACTAGACATTTGCTTAGAAATGAGAGATAAAGACGATTGATTGGTGTGTCCGGACCTTTATAAGCAATTGAACCACCTCAGCCCAGCTTATCAGACACTAGCCACTCCCTAAGTTTGTTTTTAGACAAAAATATAAGTGACTGATATGATTGTCATATTCCTTATTTCTAATGCAATATAAGTTGAATTTAGCACTGTGACCACGGCGGCACATGGTCCTGATTTTAAATGATTGTGGATTTATTTGGGAATTTGGAAAACTGTGACGGCAAAAACGAATTTCCTCTTTGAACTGTTTACTTTAAAACTGTGTGAACGTTTCAGAAGAAGTGTTGAACCTCTCACTCAGCATGTGAATCCAACTGATATGAAGCACTACTTGTGTGTGTGTGTGTGTGTGTGTGTGTGTGTGTGTGTGTGTGTGTGTGTGTGTGTGTGTGTGTGTGTGTGTGTGTGTGTGTGTGTGTGTGTGTGTGTGTGTGTGTGTGTGTGTGTGTGTGTGTGTGCGCATCTTAGCCCTCTCATCAGCAGCACATTGTGAGTGAATGAAGAGCGACAAGTGTGTGTGCGAGAGTATATATGTGTGTGTTTCTCCCTGAACACAGGCTCAATGAACACAAACTAATCTGACCTGAATGTCTCACGCACACGCATGCACGCACACGCACACACACACACACACACACACACACACACACACACACACACACACACACACACACAGAGAGAGTACAATGTTGGTTTTGTTCTGTGGGAAAACTGATGAGGGAAGGAGTGAGTGGAGAAGAGGGGGGAGGTAAAGGGGATACTGTTGCCATGACAACGAGCATGGGGTCCCCGATGGAGCGCTACGTTGACTCTCACTGGGAGCGAACACACACACACACACACTGGAGGGACCACCTTGTACTGCAGACAGGAAACACTGAGGCCTTCTTCTTTGTTGATTGGTATAAAAGTAGTCCTAGTACAGACACACACACACACACACACACACACACACACACACTCAGACACACACACACACCCTTACTTCACACTGTGAAAGAAAAGTTTTACCCACTTGTTGACAAGTAGCACAGAGGAGGAAGAGGAGGGAGGGACTGAGGATGGAGAAAGGATGGATGAAGTTTTTATCAGTGCGGTCACGTTAAAGCCCGATGACCAGCTTCTATTTTCTCCTCCTTTCTGGTCTTTTTTTGTCCGTCTGCTTTTCAATCTCTGAGAAAGTTGAGCTCCACTCGCTTTTTTTATACTCTCCTCTGAACTGTCAATTAGCCACCATTACAAAAAGAAAAAGGAAACCCTCTGAATGATTAGAGCGGTCGCTGGGATGTGACATAACCTTCCTCTGGTGGCCATGTCCAGGCCGGCAGCCACAAAGGTCCACATTGATGTTGTTTTTAAATTCATTAAGTAATTCAATATTATTCCTACAGTCAAGGCACTAGAAAACAAAGTAAGTTAAAGCAGGATGGCAGAAAATCAAGTTATGTGCCCTCCCGTGATTTATCCAATTACATCCATTTTTGTGAAATACCTACAAACTTTATGATAAATAACTTTCAAAATGTATTAAAAGAAAATGAAAAACATTTCAATTCTTAAATGACGAAGTCAGGTATCAATAACTACATAAAATAATACGACAATACCAAAATTAAAAGGTAAAAAGGAAAGAAATGCTGAACAAGGGACTAATCAAAATACTATATTATAATTGTTTTATTTACTTGAGAGATGAGGAAGAAGAAGGAGAAGAGATATGATGAAGAACATGATGCATTGCTGCAGATTAAACTAGCCAACAGTAAATAAAGGAGTTAAACACAGCAGTGAAATGAATCATACACATTAATAAAGCAGTAATTGATATTGATCCAAGGACATCAGTTATAGAAGATAGATCTGACAGGGACCAACCAGTGAACAGAATAATGAGAGTTCCTGTATAAAATGGGAACCAGGACATCCTTCAGTCCGACTGTATTTCATCAAACAGCTGAACTGCTGAGCTCAGCAAATTGAGAGATGAGACAAATTAGTGAATCGGAACCCAACGCTGACCCCACACACACACACACACACACACACACACACACACACACACTTAGGTTTGTGTGTGTGTGTGTTGCCCCCTGCTGTCTCATCAGTAACATTGCCGCTCTAAAAACAGCTGACACTTTATTGTTGTATTAGTTGGATGGAAAAGCTGCAAAACCAAAATAAATGCCACTCATGTTGTAACCATGAGCCGCAGTTATATCATTATGTGTTGAATTAATGTCAAATTGTATAAAGTCTATGTTTCCTGTATGACCTGCAGAGGTGGCAAAAGTACACACTCTCTTTACTTAAATAGAAGTACAGATACTTGTGTAAAAAAATACTTTGGTAAAAGTCTCTGAAATGTACTCAAAGTAAAAAGTAACTTTAAACTGGCTGTTTTTGTGCAAAGCTCACTGAACCTTACATCATATTAATATAATATAATATAAGTGAAAAGGAGCTTCATTTCAACTTGTATTACTGCCATTCTGAATGTATTCAGCGTGAACAACAAAAACAAAGTACCTGTATTTGCTGTCACCAACATTGTAGATGGGTTACTTTGCCTTAAAGTGGACCTATCATGCTATATTTGAAACATATATTGTAGGGCCATACCTATATAAAACATGTCTGCCAAGTTTTTTTTTCAAAATACCAAACAGATCATGCATTTTAGCCATGCCTCATTTCGCTCTATTTGCTCTTTTCCAGCCCTGTTTTTGCAAGGGCTGATTCTGAGAGAAGTCTTCTTCGCTGCTTTTGTGGCAGATTACAGCGCCACTTACAGGCCTGGCATATGTACTACAGCGTCTCAATGGCCGTGGCTGTCTCCTCCTGATAGGTGGAGATTTGCCCATAGGCAGAGCTCCTTGTTTCTGACGTCAGAGATATTTCAAATCTGTATCAGATCCGTTGCAGCCCCCGTTTTTAGAGATTTGGGTATGGAGGAAAAGAGAGAGGGTTGTGTTTTCTGACACTTGGTGAGTTCCCTGACACACCGGGGACTCATATTCATGTATAAAAGACGTACACAAATGCATTTTGCATAATAGGTCCCCTTTAATATAGTCCGAATGTATTTATTTAGTATTTATTTGTTATTTAACCAGATGAAAACATTGAGACACAATCTCATTTACAATGCTGACCTGGCCAAGAAGGCAGCAACGTTACACATTCTTACACAAAGCACAGACATAAAATACAGAGAACACAACTAAGTAAACAAAAAACGAAAAGCAGTCACTACATTGTGCACAACAAATCAAACTAAAATGATTATAGTGCATTCGCCACGAATCATTTGTTGCGCCCACAACTTCAAACATCTCCCTGAAGTTAGGCCATGGCTGATGTCTTGCTGGAGGTCTGATGAGTCGCCTCCTCGATGTTATCTTCATTTTCAGTCCTGCCGCTGACTGTAAGCGTTACTCATGGACATTATGCCGTTAGACCTTTCTCCCTTAACGTCTCTGCCTAGATGTTTCCTCATACGTCTTTTACGTTGTTTTCGTCTCTCGTCTATGATCTGCACGCCATGGCCCGTCGTCTCTACGTGTTATTGTCACATCCATTTAGTTTTAAATCAGTCTTGATGTCGGGGAAGTGATGCAAAATACAAATTATTGATAATTCACCTCACATCCATTAAAACGAAAGTAACGAGCATGTATTGAAAATGTAAGAAGTAGAAAGTACAGGTATTTGTGTTCAAATGTAGGGAGTAAAAGTAAAAAGTCGTCAGAAAAATAAATACTTAAGTAAAATCTGAAAATCTACTTACAGTAACAAACTATTTCTACTTTGTTACTTCCTACCTCTGTCTGTAGCTAACAAAGCTATTTACACCCGGGTGTCTGACTTAATAATATAAGTTTTATTCATTTACTGTAACTTTATCAGTGAAATGACACACATTTGCGAACTAAATACAAGCAGTGACCCCATGGAGCCAGAGAACTTAACATTTTTTATTTAAAAAATACTATAAAAAGATGGACATTGGATGATTTATTCTTTCGGTCTTTTTCATTCTGCCGGCAGGTTTTTGTCATTTTCTTTGTTGTATTAGATGTTGACCTATAAAGCTTATTAAAGAAATACGGTTACTCTTTTTCCTCCATGTATTAATGATAATATTGTTAGAACAATAAAATAACTATAGATACATACACTGATATACATTTAATACATAGAATAATTCAAAAAGAAAGATATGGATTGTTGTTTCTCCATATTATTTAATTAGTATCATACACAAGCATGTTTCTATTAAAACACATCATATCAACTGAATCAAACAATAGTGTACAAACAGTTCAAAGTGACGGCCGTCTGCACATGTTCCTCTGCACGTACAAACCTTCACTAAAGAACAAATCTACAGGACAGGCAACGACACGAGAGAAATCCAGTCAGAAAATGTGATTCAGCTCAAATGTAGTTTAAAGTCAACACATAATTAGTTCGATTCGTTTCTTTTACTTGATAAAAACGTGTTGTTTTCTTTATTTGTTATCGGGCTGGTGAGCCTAGACTTTTACAAATAAACTCGACTCGTGCATTACATTTCTTAGAATTAAATAAATACGACTTTTTAATTCAAATCAGAAGTGCTTCTTGATGAATTTGTGAAATTGTTTGAAACTAACTTCACTATTGTTCTGCCAGATTGCTTTAAATAAAAAAATACCTTTTTGTTAAATGATTAATACATTTTAGGTCCATATTAATACAACTTGCTATAGTACTACAAGTCTTCGTAATTATAAGTGGAGAAGTATTTAAGAAGATTCTCTCAAAAGTGAATTGGTCATTTCTTCTGGATTTGTTCACATGTTGATGCAACTTCTTCAAAACAACTCCAACAGTTGATAAAGAGTTAACCGTACAGGATGCTCATTAAACATTTGAGATCCTGTACGGTGTCTGTTTGCACGTGCAGAATCACAAGACGTTAGAGTATTTGCCATAAAAAGATCACGTGAAACTTTACAATGACCTGAATCCAGTGTAAGAAAAGTAAGGTAAGCACAAGCAGTCTTTACGTGATCCTTCTCAGACACTATAAGCATGTGGAATCAAATATAAGCACATGTCGATACGTCTGTTTATTGCACCTTTTTTTTTAGTACATCTCATGTTGTGTGCTTACATGACTTTCCTGCAGTTTAACACTCAGGTTGATTCACTGGATTACGGCCTTTATTTTGATGAAATTGCACCAAAATAACCATTTATTTCATCAGGTCCCACAAATATACAATCCCTGCCCTCAGCATGCAAAACAGAAGAGCCAATCAGAAAAGAGCTGCTCGACCTGATCAACAAGTACAGGGAATATCGACAGCGGTCATCTGCAGGCGTTGCTCTGACGTCATACGACATGCTGGTAAACTCCTTAAAGTGGCTCAGTTTACCAGCAAACAACACATTTAGACTTCAGGTCTGTCCGTCAGTGAGATCCCATGCGTTTTGGGTATAAATTAACAAATTAAGGCTTTTTTGACTCCACAGACGTTTTTAGTGTTAACGGGATTTCTTAAAACCAAGTGCTCGTCCAATCAATGACCGGAACTTATTTCCAACCTTCTAATTACGGGGCTGCTTCCATTGGTCAAAGTCAATATGTTTGAACACGCATGGACAGATCGAAATACTCAGGACTGTGAGAAACAGTATTTCGATCTTTCTGTGTGTACAAACATATTTTGAGATTGACAATTAAGTTGACTTTGGTTTGTGCGACTTCCCGAAGGTAGTCGTTTTCACTTTTGGAAATCAAACAGGGTTATTTGATCCAATTGATGTGCTGTGTGCTTTTTGTTGTTTCCTGCCTACTCCTATTTCCTATAATGGTTTCAGGAAGTAAATAAATAAGAAGCTTTTCACTGTCGAGCTGAAGATGCTAACTTTTTTTGCAGCTTTAGCATCGCTGCTGCGTTTGGCTCTGCTGTAGAAACCAATCTTTCAATAAGGACTTAGTCAAAGCATTGCAGTGAGTTTGATCTGACGTTGTTCGGGGTTGAATTCGAATATTTGGGGGGTGTGGTCTCGAGGATTTGGGGGTTTAAGGATGTTTCGGTCGAGAGTTTTTAGGGGTTGTATCTTGAGTATTTGGGAGTTCAATGTATTGTTTCGGTTCGATCTAGCATATTGTTGGGAGTTCTATTTAACGTTCATGGTTCTTTTTTTCAGCGAGTCCTTGGTAGCTTGTTCTCGCTTTAATAGGAGTTGGATATTGCATTTGTTGGGAGTTTGAATCTTCTATAGCAGTCGCAATTTGTAGTTTTTAGTCATTTTCAAGGACATGTGCAGCTAAAAGAACTTGTGATGGGGTTTAAAGAGACCAAACAACTTATCAGATAAGTATTAAACAGATGTATCGATATCAAAAAGGATCTTAACAAGCAGCCTTAGCAACCTTGATAAAAACCGGCAGAGGTAGAACATTTCTAAACTAGAAATTTGGAGCGTTCTTGTCTAAATATGGACTTTGAATTTGGAGAGTACTTAGCCAACATGAAGCCACACTGACCTTGTTTGAACCGACAGTGTAAAGTGTAACCCCCACATTCACTGACAGTTAGACCACTCTTAAATGAAACAACCCTAGTACAGAACATCATACAGACAGGTAATGTGCTTCCTTTTCCCGTTTGTTCTGCAGTCTGATTGGCTGCTGTCAGGACCAGGAAGTGTCAGTACTTCACATAGATGTTACAAATGAATCAAACAGGAACATAAGTACTGCGAGAATAGCGTGGCAATGTAAGCAAAATGTTAATGAAGATCTTTGTATGAATGTAAGTGCTAACGCTTGACTTTGGATGAAAACCTTTTGATCTGGTTTTCATCGGTACTTCTCGTAAAACCTCCTTCTTATTCGATAAGTATATTTTGGACATAAAGCTGTATAAACGTACTTTTTAATACTTGCTTTTGCTAAAGTCGATGCCGTTTGAATAAAATGGATTACTTAACTGTCTAGCTAAAGGCTTGAATGCTTAAAAATGCTGCCCTTCACACCAAAGAAAAACCCACAATGCTTTGCTTCCACCATTAGCTGTGGTAGACTTAGACCAGCTGAATAAATGGATACAATTAGATTTTCTTGTGCAGCATCATTCTGGTTCACCACAGTCCAAATCCTGCCCTTAAACCACATTCCTTGCTTATTGTGTTTATCATAAACACAACAATTCAGTAACAATAGTTTATTTGAAAGCCAATGGCTGCCCAGGTCTTATTTTTTGGAATTCATAAATGTGAAAATGACCTAAGAAATATCCATTTACATAGTCTTAGAAAAAAGCTAAATCCAGGATGTCATTTTAATATAATTGCAACGTCAAGGTCGCTATTTAATTGTTTCACTTTAATTTGAACATTTTCTGCCAGTTTTACAATCAATTCCACTCCATATGACAGGTAGTACACTGAAAAGTACCAATTTGTTTTTATTGTGATGGCAATTTTTCATTTTCAACAATATAATTATAATTTAATTATGATATTTAAAGTCATTACTACACAACCTGCAAAGAAAAGCATTATAAATCATTAATGTTGGCAGCCAAAGACTTCCATGTAATGTTTTCTGTGGTTATTTAAAGGACAGGATGAGGACATGTTCTGTTAAATATTATGAAGTCAGATGAATATCGTCTGTTGAGATAATCACGATATTTCGATTTTCTCCTGGTGCCATGAGCGATGGAAATGTGACGAGGAAAATAATGGGATAAACACTTTTAAATAAATCGATTTTAAAATAAACATTTAATATGTGGGAGTTATAACGCTTAATTAATTACATCGCTCCATTTAATCCGACATGATGTGTGTACGTTGCATTTGATCACATGACACCCCAGGTCCAATCAGCAGACGTCTCAGAGCAGAAAACACTGACTTGTGAAGTCAAAAAAAAAACAATACAAAATAATAACAATATAAAACAATAAGAAATAAAAAGCTTATTACAGAGATATGAACAGAAACAAAACGACATTTCTCCTTCTCCTGTTAGAGTACCACTTCCTTAATTTCTGGACAGACCAGGTTATGTCACAATAAGAAGATTATTAACATTATTAATATCTTACAAAACCGAAATCAACAGTGCAATAAAAAGGTTTTTAATCCCTCGCTCTGCGGGAGAGCAACAGTGGCGGTGAAAGGGGCGGGACTTGGCGGCAAGGAAAGGAGGTAACATCCAAAAGGAAGGAAGGATAGAGGGAACACGGAGGAGGACAAGCAGTTTACAACAGGCGAGAGGAAGAGGGGCTTCTCAGGATTATATAAATGTGAAATAATGGAGGTGTGGATGGATGGATGGATGTGGAGGTAGAGAGGAAGGAGGAAAGGAGGCAAGGAAATCAACAGAGGAGGGAGGAAATGATGAAGGCAGATGTGTGGTTACTGTTGATAAAGGTGGGGGAGGGGATGGAGAGGAGGCTCATGGGAGAAGTGGAGGAAGATCCACACAACAGGCTCCAGCTAATAATGCTAATTTGAGTATGTAAGCAAGTGCCCTTTTTAACAGCTTATGTTTGTGAGTAAAAGTCAAAATGGCCGATGTTTATATACCAAGATGTTTCTTTAGGATCCAAACCAATTTATAAATACATGTTTTATCACGGAGGCTGTTGTGGAGATCTGTTCAGATGCACTCATACCACGTTTTAGTTTGCTAGTGTTAAACAGTCAAAGTAATTTCACCCAATTTACAAAAAAAGGTATTTTCTCTGTGGATTCTTGTTGTTGTTGTTTTTGGCTAATCTACAGACCTTACTGTCGACTGTTTTGATTTTTCAGGGAGTATATTCTAGCGGAGGAATATTCCCTATAACTAAGGTATGTGTTCTGTAATTTGGGTGAAATTACACTTATACTATTGTATAAATAAAGACGTATATATATGTTGTATTAGATTTAAAACACCTTTGCGAAGAAGCATCAGTGACTAGGGTTGAATGTCAGAAATCACAATCTTTTTTGAGAGTTTTCGCCTCCAAAAAAATAACCTGCTGGTATTTGAATGTGCTTTAGTACAGAGGACTATTGTTTGTTGAAGGAAATGAGCTTATCAAGTCATTAGTGCTTCAAATTAACTGTCAAACCACAGAGGCAGCATGTCAGGGGTTTCCCCTCTGAGACTCTGTATGAGCATTTTCCACCTTTAGGATATCAAACTTTGAAGACGGAAAGTTGTTCCATCACATGATTTGATGATGTTAAAGGATGAAGATATACAATTCTAATTAATTACGATGAGTTCTGGGAGAGCTGTGTTCAAAATCGCATTTCATTTATGGCGATAAATCCCAGAACATTGTACGGTAATTAATGATTTTAAACCCTGACATGATTAGGTTTGATTAAACCAGAAAACAGGTGATCCGGTTTCTGACACGATCTACCTGCTTCTGAGTTATATATTATATTCAATACTTTAATCAAAAAAACTAAAATGAGGTATCAGTGCATCCATAAGAGTATCGAGGGGTGAGGAGGTATAAATACAATGATGGATGGGGGGGTTAGGGGGGTTTGATCAAAGAGCAAGTGTGTGTGTGTGTGTGTGTGTGTTAGGACAGGTGGGCGTGGCCTGTTCTGTTGGGGGGCGTGTGTGTTCTCAGGAACTCCTCTTAGTCCGGGAGTGTTGGATCAACCACTGAAGAGTGATGTCTGCAGAGAGAGACAGAGGTGGCGTCAGACAGGAAGTGTGTGTGTGTGTGAGAGTGAGAGTGAGAGTGAGACTGTGTGTGTGTGTGTGTGTGTGTGTGTGTGTGTGTGTGTGTGAGAGTGAGAGTGAGACTGTGTGTGTGTGTGTGTGTGTGTGTATGTGAGAGTGAGAGTGAGACTCTGTGTGTGTGTGTGTGTGTGTGTGTGTGTGTGTGTGTGTGTGTGTGTGTGTGTGTGTGTGTGTGTGTGTGTGTGTGTGTGTGTGTGTGTGTGTGTGTGTGTGTGTGTGTGTGTGTGTGTGGTACCGATGTTGTCTTTCTCCTTGCAGGAGATGGAGTAGCAGCAGATCTCTCTGTCCTGGATGGCCGACAGGTTCCTGAATAAACACAAAAACCCAAAATCAATTCCAAAGACAGTCAGAGGATAAAACAGTCGTGCAGAAACAACAACCTGAGATCTGCGATGATGCAACAGAATGATTATCTACGGTCAAGCCCAAACAAGGTATGTCTGTTTCTTGATATCCAAAAAGCATGTGACCACAGACCAATCACATGACTCTGTTACTGCACTAAAGTACAACGTTGTGGTACTTGTGAGTATTTCCATGTCATGCCACTTTATACTTTTATAGAGGAAATGTCTTGCAGCTTTGCAGATTCAGATGATTGATAAAACAATATATATTGAACTGATAAATTAGGTATTATTAACGATTACTGTAAAATAAAGACATTTATTGAAATCTGAAACATATTGCATCACTTTATATATATATATATATATAAGGAAAACTTTTACTATTATGACTTTAATTACATTTCTATGATATATATGTACTTTTCCTATGTCAACCTTTAACTGCAGGACTTTAACTTGAGTATTTATAAACAGTGGTTTTACTACTTTTACTTAATTAAGATCTGAGAACTCAATAGGATACGGCTGTAGTAGGCCTAGGGCCTTTTAGGCGCTGTTTACACGGGAACAAAACAGTTGTATCCGCTACTTTTCTCTTTCGTATAGCCCGTTCGTTCACACAAGGTCGTAACGGAACCGCGGAAACGGACCCCTCAAACGATAAGGGGTCCCAAGGTGGGAGCTGTCTCGTGTGAAGGAACACGTTTATTGAGCCGTATCCGTGTGAACGGAAGACTTTTTTGATATCGAATTCGGTTCGTTTGCGTTCCCGTGTGAATGGGGCCTTTGTCGCTGATAAATAAATAAGTAGATCACTGTTCTTTATATACTATGGATGCTGGCAACAGTCACATAGTCCAAAGTGAAGGTGATGTTTGACCAGTAATAGTCGAGAAGGGACTTGAGACAGTTAACCGTCTTGGATGTGACAACGCTTTCTGGCAGATCATTCCACAAGTCAACCACACGCAGGCTGAACAAGTTGCGGCGGATAGCCAGTCTTGAGTACTGTTTCTTCAACTTGAGGCAGTGTCCACGAGTCCTGGTGTTATAATCCCGTTGTAGTGGAGCATCATGTTTTGTAGATGTTGTGGAGATATTTGAAAACTTCGATCATATCTCCCCTCACCCTTCTATAATACATGCTCGGGATCTTAAGACTTTGCAGTCGTTCTTGATATGGTAGGTCCTTTAGTTCTGGAACCAGCTTCGTTGCCCTTCTCCGTATTGTCTCGGTGAGCTCAGCATCCTTTTTGTACATGGAGGACCAAGCGACATTCCCATACTCGAGGAGTGGCCGTACAAGAGAGGTGTATCAACTACGTACTGCGTCAGAGTCCAAATAAGTGACCTACGGATCGTTGCTAGGATACCATTCGCTTTTGTTAGCTGCCCGATGGATATGGTCACTAAATGTCAGGGTATTATCAACATTCACACCAAGGTCCTTTTCACTTTTGTACTGCTCCCACCAATAGCCCAATGTATGTTAAGCTAAAGTAAGAAACTGAAACACTTAAAGCTAAAGATGATGTTTAACATTCATTTTGAGCAAACAGCTGTATCCGTCTCCATGACTACTTTTCTATGAAGATATATTGAACCAGAAATAATTGCGACAAGCGATATAATTGTCATTTTACACCACTGATACAAGGGTTATACATAATAGCATCAGAATGCAAAAACACCCTTTCTCCGAGCTGATCGTTCATTAAGGCGCTGTGAAAACACACCGCACCCAAATCTTATAATAGTAGTAAAAAACAATGCTGTTTATTCTGGCAAAAATATCGGATAAAATGTTGGGGTTATTCTTATGGATTAATTGTATTGTTTATTAAAAAGAAGTGCTAACATTAAGAGAGAAAAAAGCAAGAAACAAGAAAGCGTTAAGTTATTATGCTCCAAAGTTATTATGCTCCAAAGTTATTATGCTCCAAAGTTATTATGCTCCAAAGTTATTATGCTCCAAAGTTATTATGCTCCAAATATCTGGAGCAAACTCCCAGAAACCTGCAGGTCCGCTGCAACTCTGACTACTTTTAAATCCAGGCTGAAGACTTTTCTTTTTGTCGCTGCTTTTAATTGAACTATTCATATCTTAGACTGCACTGTAACTTTTATCCATGTACTTTTTCTTTTAATGTTTATTTTATTAGCTTTTCTTTTTAATGACTGATTTTAAATGTCATTTTCTTAATGTCTTTCGTTTGTTGTAAAGCACTTTGAATTGCCTTGTGTTGAAAGGTGCTATATAAATAAACTTGCCTTGCCTTTAAGGAATATTTCAATTATCGTGCGTGTAAATAAACACACAACAATATCTGTGTATCACACGTCTCCAAAGAGCTTTTTAAATGAGCAGACTCACATCCTCTCTATGAGCTCCTTCTCATCCAGAGCCCCTGGTAGGTCCCTCTTATTGCCCAGAACCAACACCTACAGAAAAAACAACACAGCAGGAATAAACATCAGTTAAATACACAGATAATACAAACATTTGAAGATGCAAAGGTGTTGAACTACAGGTAAGATATTTGATTTTTGTTCTGCATAACAAAGTATTTCAATCACGGAGGAAGGTACGAAGTGCTGAGGTCGAGAGACCGTAAAAGTCTCATCTCTGCATTTTAAACAGCAACACTTTCACTTCCCTGTTTACAACGATCTGGGACCAGAGCTTGTGTTCAGTTGTTCTAATCAGGTCCAATGTTACGTCAAATCTGGCCCAAACTTGTTTTTGTCCGGGCCAGCAAAGTCATCGAGGTTCACTCCGTCCGAAATGACGCCGAGTCATCGTAAGCAGCTCTGGAGATATCTGATCTCCGAAAAGCAAGGTGTAAACGCATCAAAGAGTCAGTGGAAATAGCACTCACTGTCTGATTTGAATACATCCATGTCCTGCTTTTTTGTTTCTTGCCATAAAAGCAGTTAAAGATTCCCTAAATAACAATAAGATTTGTTGTTGTTCTTTTCCCATTGAAGCAAAAAGGAAAAACAATCCTTTCCACACATAACAAACAAGCTGCTTTATCTTATCTCTGATCTGCCAGTTTTTATTGATAAGTAATATAATCATAAAGACAGTTGTTTATTTTGATGACAGCTCTGTACTGTATAAGCACTCTGGAACTACAGTGGCTTTAAATAAGTTCACTTTCCTCCACCGGTTTGTTTTAGTCCATTCAATCCCTCTGCTGGGTTGTTATGTTTTAAAATAATCTATTTAGTTAACTGCTAGCATGTTTAATTAAGTTGGGTTTTATTAGTTCCTGCGCAGGGAACTAATAAGAGAGAGAGTGTGTGTGTGTGTGTGTGTGTGTGTGTGTGTGTGTGTGTGTGTGTGTGTGTGTGTGTGTGTGTGTGTGTGTGTGTGTGTGTGTGTGTGTGTGTGTGTGTGTGTGTGTGTGTTTTGGGCTCCTTACAGGAATTCCCTGCAGCTGCGGTTTGTCCAGCAGGTTGTGGAGCTCGTTCTTTGAGGCTTCGATCTTCTCGGGATCTGCTGCGTCCACCATGTAGCTGAAACAGGAAGAAAATTACTTTAAAACATCTGTACGTTCATTCAAACTATTTAAGTGTCATTGTAAAGTAAGTAAAGTAAAAAAGTGTAGATTGAACTACAAAATATAAGTAGGCCTACAATAAATGTGTATTTTACGAATATGTAACGTGATGTATATAAATATTATAATAAATTATGATGAAAACCAGATGATTTTCTTTCATCGTATAGTAAGAATCCTAAGTGTTATCAGTATTGCACAGTTGAATAATTGCACAGCAAATACTCGGAACTATTATTAACTATTTCAAAATGTTCTCCAAGTAATGACTTTATTAACTTTGAGTGGTCCTTATCATATCATGCTTTGCCCTGGAAAACTAAAATTCGTGTGTTGTAGAAAAATCTCACAGCCAATCAGAATCAATTTCACTACATGCAAAACAACTTTAGTGCTCTCTGTTAAGTAACCCTGACCCAATTACCCAGCAGCCTCTCTGTCCCATCGCACCAACACAACTGGGTTAATAGTTAGACCCTCCATAAAAACGCGATTCTGCGATCGCAGAATTTACCGCATAATCAGCAAAATTGCGCAGATTTTTAAAAGGCCGCATATTTATCAAAAAGCCGCTTAATCCCCGCATTTTTCCACAGAAAGTTGAGAAAAAAAAAAAGTTAACTCGTCTTGACGTGAAGTAGTGATGATGATGATGATGATGATGATGACGCGACATCATCAGCTCGCTCGTCACAGAAGGTAAACAACACCGTAGAGTGAAAGTGTGGAGCTCACACGAGAGAGAAAACACCAAGATGAAAAAATATAATCCATCTCATTTACCGACGAACATTTCTGCTAAAGCAGTACCCCGATGAAACTATTCTGCACCCCGTGCAACTGTGTGTTGGAGCATGAGAGAACTTGTGTAACCATTAGCCAATCAGCAACCAAGGTAACCCCCCCACCTTATCACCTGAATCTCCTCCTAGAGCACCATTGAGTTCTTTGTAACCAAATCTCTCTCAGACGGGCTCCTTGTTTTCATCTAAAGTAACAGACAGAGACGGTCACCATAGTTTAGGAAACCAGGACTTACACGATGGCGCTGACTCCTCGACAGTAACGCTCCCACATGCTCCTGAACCGAGGCTGGCCGCCGATATCCCACAGCTGCAGACAGAGGGAGAGCACACAGTGAGAGGGGGCTCCTCACAATCAATACTTTGAGTTGCTTCCATTGATTGATATGTTATTGATACCTCAGATTTGAATGATGAAAATATTGTAAATAATTAGATTACTCACCATTAGGCTTGTTCTAAGACTAATACCTGTGTACGATGTGTTGTAAATGACTGTTTGGACATAATTGGTCACATGATTACAACTGAGGTAGAGTAAATATATTTTAGCTGTACTCAATAAATGTGTTGTAGCATTGTCTAAACCTGAACAAATATAACAAAAGTTAACTTGTAATGGGAGATTTGTAAAGTGTAAAATTATGATTAGTCTAAATCAAAACTACTACTTTGATTATCCATGAATCGTTGTCAAGCAGAAATGTCAGAAAATGCTGTTTAAAATTCTCAAATATCGAGATGTCCTGCATTCCTCTATTTATATCAAATTAAAGTTTATATATTTGGGGTTTTGGACGAAAAAATTAACGCCATCTTGGACTTTGAGAAACTGGGACGACATGACATTTTCACTGTTTTCTGACATCTTATAGAACAAAAGATTTATAGTTTAATTGAGAAGAAAACGTTCGATTAGTGGACAATTAAATGATTTCTTAGCTGTAGCCTTTATTATAATATATAGCACTTATAAGGGTCTACAGAAAGGGAGCAGAGGAATGGAGCTACCAACCTTGATGGTGACGTTGCCCTTTGTGATCTTCCTCATGTTGAATCCAACGGTAGGAATCATGTCTTCACTGAACTGGCCTGACTGAAACACACACACACACACTCCATTGATTTTGGTGTCATGAGATATGTGGCAGGAATGTCAGAACAGAATGCCAAAGATACTGGGTTCCTGGCGAGGGAGGGGGTAAGATGGCAGCTGGGTTTCAGTCCAGATGGAATACCATTACTCACCCCCCCCTCGTTTCCTGTCATCTCTCAAAAAAGGAATACACATGGCTTATATCATGTATAAGTTTGGACCTTAGCTCTCTAGCTCTAAAAAGTATGTTTTAACTGAAAGACATTGCTCTTAGTGCACGAGGGTCAACATTTATAAAAAGATAGATTTAAGAGAAGTCGAAATGTCACAAATACAAATAGTTAAACTAAAACACAGTAGAGATGAACAGCGGTTATATATATGTTTAGGCTCTAATGCAGACATGCTTATACACGCAAAGGTGGTTATAATGACACCTATACAGACATGCAGAAGGCCCAAATATTGATTTAAATATCAGCTTTATGTACATAGTATCCAATGTTTATATGCTTCTGTTTTGGCAGTAGATAATTACAGAGCATTCTAATGTATTCTGCTCAATTAATCGTGTTTTAATCGCAATAACGATTATGGCTTGCAACATTTAGAAAACAACGTAATCGAAATAAAACGATTATTTTTTTATTATTACTTTTTTTTTTTCAAATACATTTTTTCAGTTGAATTATACTTAAAGTCCAACTGTTAAAAACATACTGTTCACATTTTTTCCTCCAATAAATTGATGTTTTCAAAGTAAATGGATAATCGTTTTTAATAATAACGATATCAATTATTGACCCAAATAATCGAGATTATGATTTTTGCCATAATCGAGCAGCCCTGATGTATAGCATATGTTATATTGTGTATTCTTTAGATAGTCAATGTAACTATATCTCATGTCTAGTGCCTGTGAACATGCTGCTGTAACAAACAAAAAACTATGTTGAATGAATAAAGTATAGTAAGGCTCTAGTTTGCACTCCAAACTGCAATTCAGATTTTCAATAGAAAGAAATGTGGGTTTAAAATATTGGGATTTGATCTACATTAAAACAGTTCCTTACGAATTATGAAATGCAGTGTTTTTCCTGTTCCATTCACTCAGACATGTTGGCCTGTTTCAAGAGCTACAGCACCTCATGTTACCCTACACATCAATAATGCATTTCAGATTCTAAAAAAGCAGTGGATGGTACATACCAAAACTTCCACTAATATAAATAAGGTAAATGGGAAAATCTATGTTAGTGGGTCACCCAAAGATGTGTGGTGTGTGCATGGTCAGCAGGGGAGGCGGATGTCTGAGTCTAAAGAGAGGGAAGGTCACTCCGACAGCAGGAGGCTGATCGATCCTCCATCACCAGACCTATAAAACCCTTCCTCCGGCCTTCCCACCAGCACCACTGATGGGGGGGTTAATGTCCCAAAAAACGGCCTTTCATTCTGGTACGAACATCCCAATGTATGGAGGTTAACAACATCCACGTGAAAGCAGATACATAGAAACTGTATTTGTCAGAAATTAGGAAATGATTTTGTCCTAGCAGCAGTGTTGTCAAACATCACACAAGTTCAAATATACAATAACATTAGCAGCAGTATATACAATTCACAATAAAAAAGGACATATATCACTAAGGTATCTGCTGTATATGACACCAACATATTAAATACTCTACAATATACAGTCTCACTCGCTACAGGAATATATAGAAATATATAGACACATATTGGCTTTGGATTATATATACATTACAATTGTGCAAAGTAGCAGATGTGCACATTTACTAGCTAATATTAATATTACTACTGGATGATACTTCTTAGGTAGTCCATTCCGACAAGACTGTATGTTATTATGTAAATTGTATTTATTTAACACTACCCTCTACCACACAGTATTCTACAATGTTACACTTATTTTATCTTATAAATACTGCTTTTCCCTGAATGTGTTCTTATGTAAATGTTTTATTTTAAATACTATGTGCATGCCTTATTTATCTAATAGTGTGTTATTTGTATTTGTCGTCATCTATACTGCTGTAACTATATAAATGTCCCCTCTGGGACGAATACAGGAATTCAGATGTTTCTGATTAAACAGCACATCACAGCCGACATAAGGGTGAAGTGTTTGACCGTAAAAGCATGTTTTCTCAGTGAAAAACACAGCAAGCTAATAACAATGTGACATCTAAATCATCTTAACTCATTCAGCGGCTTACAGTAGTACAGCCACAGCTAGCTGACCTCACCACTGCAAGATAACAATGGATGCAGCCAGATGCTAACTGACAGCTGGCGCTAGCATAAAAACCACCCTCCACACTC
The DNA here is from genome assembly GCF_902827175.1 of Gymnodraco acuticeps. Lineage (NCBI taxonomy): Eukaryota > Metazoa > Chordata > Actinopteri > Perciformes > Bathydraconidae > Gymnodraco > Gymnodraco acuticeps. Next base: position 14,031 of record NW_022991989.1, on the reverse strand, counting down.
ACCGCTATCACATTGACGAAGGTCGTTTTCCCGGAGTACTGCAGCCCTACTAGGGTCAGCTCCATCTCCTCTTTCCAGAATAGCGCCTTGAACCAGTCCAGCAGTTTGTTGATTAGCGCGATCATCTTTGTAATCGTCTGATGCTAATGCTAGCTGCTGTTGCTAAGGCTAGGTTGCTATGCTAGGCTGCTATGCTAACGCCCCAACTGTCTTTTTTCTTGGGGACGCTGACAGTTGCTGTGACAACCACCGACGGTTACAGCAGAACGGAGGACACCGACAGGCTCTGTGTGAACCGGGTATGATGTTTAAAGAGTCGGTGTTTTTAGGCTCTAATGTCCGCTGTGTGTTTTCGGCTTTCTGTGATGTTTACTAGCTACGCCTTGTCCTACCAGCCGCGTCAAGTCAGATGTTAAACGTAATATCACATCCGGTACACCCTTTCACAATAACATAAGTACCCTGTCAGTCAAAAAAGGTTAAAACCAGAGGTGAAGGAAGTACTCAGATTTGTTGTGGTCTTAATTAAAGTACAAGTACTAGAGTGTAGGAATACTCTGTTACAAGTAAAATTGCTGCATTCATAGGTTAATCAAGTAAAAGTAGAAAAGTATTCTCATAAAAATATAGTGAAAGTAGCGACAGTAAAAGTAGTCGTTGTGCAGATTGGTCCATTTCAGAATAATATGATGTGTTTTATAATGATTGATCATGAAAGTGTTCTCAAAGCTGGTAAAGGTGCAGCTAGCTTTAATGACTTTGTATACTGCAGGGTAGCTTGTGGATTTACTCCAGGTGGAACTAAAGTCTGATTTAACACTTGATTATATTTCACATCATTCTTCCACATCTGTAAAGTAACTAAAGGTATTGAATAAATGTAGTGGAGTAGAAGTACACCATTTACCTCTGAATTGACTCCACTTCGAGCAATACAATTACTATCAAAGCACTTATATACTAACAAAGCACGAAAGCCAGTTGAGTAGCACTTGAAATGTTTGGCTCTATGAAACCTGATGTACTTATATGATTCTGTTTTCTTCTAGTTTGTATCCTCTTGGTCGAATGCACTTATTGTAAGTCGGATAAAAGCGTCAGCTAAATGTAATGTAATGTAATTGTAGTGGAGTAGAAGTACAAAGTAGCATAAATGGAAATACTCAAGTCAAGTACTAGTGTCTCTAAATTGTAATTAAGTACAGTACTTGAGTAAATGTACTTAGTTACTTTACACCTCTGGTTAAAACAAACATGTTTATATAAAAAATGAATCTGCTGTGAATTTGAACACAAACAGCGTTTATCATCTTACATTTTCTTATTAGTTATTTGTATTTTATTTGAAGAACTCCTGCACATCCCTGTCAGTGTTAATGTTTCTTGATTTTTGCTGTAGCCTTTTTGCTTTAATTAATTAATTAATTTGTTGTTCTATTCACTATGTAGATTGTTCTTATACACCATGGCACATTCCATCTACGGAAACCTACTTAATAATAAACCTGATGCACCCGATTCTGTTGATACAGCATAGATGTATTATTAGAACATGCTTCATGCTGCAGGTTGAGTGTGCTTCCTGTTTGGGTGGGGTTGAGAGAGGAAGAAGAGGAGAGTAGGAAAAGAGGAGACGGATAGAGGTAGATGCTCTGGTGAGTGAAACACTGCTCTCTGCTGTAGAGACAGGGTACTTACAATCATTTACCTCTGAGTTGTAGTGGAGTAGAAGTACAAAGTAGCACAAAATGTATACTCAATTGAAGTACAAGTACCTCAAAATTGTACTTAAGTACAGTGCTTGAGTGACTCTACTTAGTTACTTTACACCACTGTACTTGTGTTTTTATAATCAAATGATGTGGACATTGAGTCAGGTTACTATCGTGGCTATGGAAGCGCTTTTTGACCGATACAATCCCAACATCTAATCATGTAACATCGTGTTTATGATTAAAATAAAAACGTAATTACTGTATACATAACATTTTTGGGTAATTTATTTTAATTACTTAAGTTTACAAAGCCACACAGGATACACTGCAGTATACAGTACCAACAGAAAACCGTACAAAAAAGTGAGATACGATGAAGGTCAAATGAACTATTCAAAGCAAATACATAGTGGATAGCAGACACATGCTGAAGAAACATTAACTGTACAATAGATTATAAACAATTAAAAACCATTTATCAAATATATAAATACAACGAAGAAGAAAAAAGGGATAAAAATAGGACATCACATAAATACAAGTCTATTAAAATGTGTGTTGAGAAGCGATTCAAAGCTTGCCCGTATTCGAGTCCTGAACGTGACCCTTTGTTTAACGTTATCCTGTCTTTCTGTCCTGTCCACCTAACAAATGGCCAACTTAGAATTAAAAGATCAATACTTATTTTGCATTCATTATCCCATATGTTCACACTTTCTCTCCCAACGCAGAAATTAATAATATTCATTTGCAAAATTGGGACACAGTAAACACGAAATATTTGATCTTTCTTTAAATGCTCAATACATATCAGCGACAACATCGTTAATATACATTCTTTTAGCATGGGTAATCCTGTAGTGAAAACCTTTATTGGGACAGTCCACAGTGAACATGAACACCTGGGTTCTCGTAGCCTCTGCTGCACAAAACATCCCACAAACCAACATGTTGGGGTTCCTGTTGGTTCTTGGTTCCCCAAAGTCTCTACCTGTCTTTGAGTTGTGTTGCTGGCTCAACAAGTTATCTTGTTTCCATAGTTATGGTGCTGGTTACAGGACTTGTAGCGCTAACTGCTGGTTGTGTGGTGTCTTGGATTTCTTCAGGTCTGTATCGAGCCTTGTTGGTTCTCCAGGTTCTTCTTGTTCTGTGTGTTGTCCAGCTCCAGGTTCTGAAGCTGAACGCTGACCTGCTCCTCTGGGTTCTGCTGGTTCTGGTTCTGCTCCTGAGGAGGAAACACTGGGGTTTAACTTTTCCTCTACTGTTACTAAACACAACGACTGTAAGGGCTGTCCTCAGCTAGCATTAGCACTAAAGGCAGTTGAAGAGACATTTGCAAAAACATTGTTATTTTGTAATTTTCTCAAGTTGATGTTATGTTGTTTTTGGTTTCAGGATAGTTTCTGAATATTGTTTTATGTTAATTGCTTTGTGCTTCGTCATGTTTTATAATCTTCTGGTACCTTGATGGAATAAGTATCTTAACTTTAACCAGATATGCTTGTGATTATTTTATATTTTTTCCATTTGTTATTTTGTAATTCTCTTAACCCTTAGATGATAAGTGGGTCTTTTTTGACCCGGTGAGGTGGTTTTCTTATAGTATCTTTGTAATTAAAAAATGTTATCCTTTCATATTCCAGCTATTCCTCAAAACACATGTTTTGGATATCATGCCATTCACATTTTAAATTGACATTTTATACATTTTAAGAAATTGTAGTTTTTGTATTACTACCCCAAGCTTCCATAAGTGGGTCAAAAATGACCCGCATGCCTTCTCTATGGAATTTCGTTTTTTTTCAAAAATGTAAAAACATTTCTAAAATGTGTTATGGAAATCTTAGACCCAGTCAATACTGTGGAGATACACAAGTCAGGAAGATCAACAATAAATGGTGAAACAGACAGAGTTGTCTTTCTGGTTATTTATTTGAAGCTTCAAAGACACAGGTCTCACAGAGTATAGGATAGTCTGCAGGAGTGTGCGCAATAGTAACAAAATAGCAAAGCTTATATACAAGAAAGGGCGGGCAGACAGAGTTTGCTCAGAAATCTGCTTTCACACGGTCTCATATTGTTATTAGACACTTGTCCTTGAGAAAAATAGTGGAAAATTAAATATTAAATATTTCTAGTATGAACCAAAATATAATACTAAATATTATACAAGTGACCAAAATGACAAAAATGGCATAAACACACATATTATTCTAATACGGGTCCTTTTTGACCCACTTATGGAATAGTGTAGTCACTCGTGCATCTAAGGGTTAAGTTGTTATGTTGTTTTTGGTTCCAGGATAGTTTCTCAATATTGTTTTATGTTAAATGCTTTGTGCTTCGTCATGTTCTATTATTTTGGTACCTTGTTGGAATACGTGTCTTAACTTTAACAAGATGTGCTTGTGATATCTGTATGTTTCTATGGGATATATTCCATAAAAACGCCATTTCCCAGCAGGACACATGATGCAGGGATCAGGCTGGAGTACCTGGTTGAGCTGCAGCTGGCGGCTGAACTGGGCCAGAGTGGAGTACAGGAACTGGTACTGCTCTGTGGTCTGGATCATACCACCTCTGCACAGGACGGGGGGAATAAACAAAATGTAACACCCCAGATATAGAGACAAGAATCTGATAAAACACACAGACAGGAGAGAGAGGAGAGTTTTCCCCACCTGTCGAGTCGGAGCTGACAGACGGTCTCCAGGATGTCGAGCTGCCCGGTGTCTCTGAGCTGCTGACAGCCGATACTGCTGACGATGAAACACCCGGTCCTGCCGATACCTGCACTGAGAGGAGAGGAGACGGGCAGACGAGACGTTTAACGAGAGAGAACACCTTCAAGACCCTGTGCAGCCGCAAATGGTACTGTTACATTTTCAAAACATACAATTCAAATGAAAAAAAAACAATGTAAAGTCAGTAAACTGTCAGCCATGAGGATGATGGTTATAGAGGGAAGAGGATATTGTGTTTTCTATTTTTCCTTTAATGTTTGTTTATTTTGGTTACATACTAAATGTGTATATATTTTAAGTCTGCTAATTGCATCTAGTTGTACTGGGAATACCAGATACATAAAACACTTCTTCTTTACCCTGTATTCCCCCATTTGACCGAGGATAGACATCAAAAGGAGTACAAAATAAATAGATAAACAATCATATAATATAAAATAATAAAATAATAAACCAAAAAATATATATATTATAAAATAATAGATAATAAAATAAAACAAATTAAGTTAGGAAAGCAGTTAGTAGTGTTTTCAGTTCAAAGTGCAAGGTGTTTGCTGTTGCGGTTACAAACGTTCCCATCATGTCTTCAGAAGTACATGAAAGGTTTTGGTTTCATATTTAAATTCTAAATTCATTCAAATTCTGTTAAAAAAAGGGTTTTCTCCTCTGCGGTCTGTGTGCGACTACTGAGCCGTGTCCTTTAATCTTGCTCTCTAGATTTATCTCGAGCAACACACAAGTTCTTCTTTGATCACACACACGTGATAATGCGTCCTCAAACAGGAAGTAGCTTTCGAAACATCTGCAGCATCAGAGGCTGTTTTACCGTTAAGTGACCCAGAGGGTAATAAACAGAGTTGGGAGAAGTACTTAGATATTGTACTTGAGTCAAAGTAGAAGTATTACAGTGTAGTATTGTCGTACTTATGTATAAACGTTTGTGCTCGTACTTAATATTTAGATTTTTCTTGGAATATCATAACTTTTTTGCCTTAAAATGTTCAACTTTCTTTCTCGTAACATCCACCAACTCTTTTTACTGACAATGCTATGATTTTGTTTACGTGTAACACATCGTTTGTCCACACATCTTCAACAAGCACCAGAACAGGAACCAACCTGCAGTGGACGACGATTGGTCCAGGATCCGGGGCGGGGGCTGTGATTGGCTGACAGCTGGGAGGTGGGAGGGACTTCCTGTATGTCTCCACCTCCTCCACGAGTCTCAGCAGGGGAGCAGTGCATTGTGGGATGTGGTGGTCTGGCCAAGAGGTGAACCAGTAGTGTCTGATGGGACGATGCTCCGAACCCAGCTACTCACACACACACACACACACACACACACACACACACACACACACACACACACACACACACACACACACACACACACACACACACAAAAACAACATTTTCCATTCAGAGATTTTGTGTTCAAATGTAAACCAAATGGAAAGACAAAAAAAAGTTGCATACTCTCTCAGCTATTTTCTTTAAACGCAACCTTTATAATATGGATTAGAATATTGAATGGTTTTAAGTTTTAAAGTCCAAAGTCCATATTAGAACTACAGTATGTGCTTGTAAGTTTCACTTGGTTGCTGTTTTTTTGTTCGTGCTCAGAAATGTGTTCCGTTTTCATTGGAAAGTACTTTGTTAATGTGGTAATTTTATCATACGAAAACAAGTTCTCCGTCTACATTCAGTTGATGGAAACACAGATGGGTTTCATGATGAAACCAAGAGTTGATTTGTATCTCAACAGAGGCGGAAAGAACATGAATGCTTAGAGCTGATATGTGTGATATAGCTTTAAAAAACATGCACTTCAATTTAAGATGTCCTGATTTACCTCTGCAGTTTGGACTGATTGGTGTAGTCAATGCAATTCTACATAAACATGTTGTGAATTTGTTTGCTAATGTTTGAGTGCCAGCGGGGCAAAGTGTCACTTCCTGTCAGAACGTGGCCACATTTCTGAGGCGACTTTATCTCTAAATGATGATAACGCTGCGGCATCACTGTGGCAGATGTTACACTCTGATGGACATATTTGGAAACCTGTTCGTGAACAAGGCCTTAAATCACAGGATTAGTATGAATTACAACTAGAGATGAAGTGGAGCAGAAAATAAAAATACTCAAGTAAACTAAGTACTTAAGTACTCTACTTCAGTAAAAGTACTTCACAGTACCTGGATGTCCATGTCAGTAACAGTGAAGCCGTCTTTCTCCCAGCTGTCTGTCACTCTGAGGAGGAATCTGCCAAACCGTTCTGTCTCTCCTTCCTCCTCCTCTTCCTCCCTCTGCTCCTCTTCTTCCTCTTCCTCCTCCTTCACACTCCTCCTGCTCTTCCTCCTCCTCCTCTCCCTCGGCTGTGGCCAGTACAGCTCACACTTCTGGAGAAAAAAAACAGAGCTCACACACTTTCAGGACAAGTCAAGGTAAAAAAGACATGAAAACAGTAGAGAGGAGCTGAGGAGTCGACAAACCTCGTTGTTCTCCTTCAGCCTGGTAACCATGACGATGATGCTGCTCCTCTCCTGCCACACCATGTCCCAGAAATCCCCCACGGTGTGCAACATCGGCCCCTGGGTGGCAATGTAAGCTCTGGGGGCCCCTCCGTAACCCTGCAGCACAGAGAGGTCTTCCAATTAATCAATCAACCAACATACCAACCAACCAAACAACCAACCAACCAACCAACCAAACAACCAACCAATCATTGAATCAATCAACCAACCAGCATACCAACCAACCAAACAACCAACCAACCAACAACCAACCAACCAAACAACCAAACCAACCAACCATTGAATCAATCAACAAACCAACCAACCAAACAACCAACCAACCAACCATTGAATCAATCAACCAACCAGCCAACCAACCAAACCAAACAAACAACCAACCAACCAACCAACCAACCAACCAACCAACCAACCAACCAACCAACCATTGAATCAATCAACCAACCAGCATACCAACCAACAAACAAACCAACCAACCAACCAAACAACCAACCAACCAACAAACCAACCAACCAACCAACCAACCAACCAATCAACCAATGCATCAACAATTGAATCAATCAAACAACCAACCAATACATCAATCAATCAATTAACCAACCAATAAATAAATCAGTCAATCAAGCAAGCAAGCAATACATTACATATACAGTTAATATCTCAATCACTCAATCAATCCAACCATCTGATCACAACCAATTAAAACATGTATAAATTAATCAAATTACCAATCAAAAAACAGAATCATAAACCAATCATCACATATCAATCAATATCTATCAATCCATAAATGTATTAATCGATAGAAATGCATGTTAATAGCACATTAAAGACTTTAAGGTTACTGTCATACTCTACATGTGACTGATATTCTGATTATAAAGTAAATGTACAACTCAAACACAGAACCAAAACATTGTTCAGACTTGTCCTCTTAGAACTTTGAGACTGCTATATCCACTTCTTTGCTCTCTCATCGAGTAACTTCATAGCAGTCTGAACAGCAGTGTTTGTATCCCTCCTGAATCACCCAACAAGGATGTGCACCTGTAAGTTGCTCTTAAAAATTGTATTTGGATTAAAGGATGCCTTCCCTTGCTTTTGAGATCCTTGGATGCTGCATTTATTTGATAGTTCATATTTGTTTTGGAGTTGAACATGTAAATACAGCTTATTCTGCCCATTTAATAAATTGCACAAATCTTTAATAACTTGCATAAATTGTTGTTGTTTTTTTTGCAAGTGGTTACATTTTTAAGAAACCCATAACTGCATCATGCAGAAGATATGACTACTTTTGAAACCACAAAACATCTTGGACCTCATGAGACAGGAAGTGAAGAGTTAAGACTGTTCTCTTCATCAATAACAACCGCGACAACAACAAAAGTGTCCAATCAGTCACAGATGTACGTTTATTTTGTATTAACCTGTACATGTAAATCAATTTGCACGTGTTTGTTATTCTATTAAACAATTTGTAGATGTTGTTGCACATCTGCTTTTCAACAACACACACACATACACACACACACACACACAGCGCTGAGGCGGCAGAGTGTGAGGGATGCGTGGGCCGGCGGTGAGGGGGGGGGGGGGGGGAGGGGGTTAGTCATTTACGGACGTGTCACTTCCTCCCTCACTTCCTGTGGTTTTCCTGGTTGTCACACTCCTACGCTGACAAACCGACGGCTCATATCTGAGTTTCTGTCTGTTTAGATGTCCCACACACACACACACACACACACACACACACACACACACACACACACACACACAACAAGACGCCCACGCTGAGTGACAGCGCTGTCACACTCTATCAGCTTGTTTTCATTTGGAAACATATTTTCTTCAGTGTCAGTAAACACATTTAATGAGGATAGAATAATGAAATAATAAAGTTCAAAGTTAAAAAAGAGATGGTGACACTCGAACCAATGATCTGCCAAGAGGTTCCTTACAATACAGATTTATTTTGATAAATAAGTAATACTGAATAAAGAGGGAACTTTGAGATCCTTTTGATGTGCACATGAACATTTTAGTTTGTACATTTTCCAGGCTTCATTCAAATTATTAAAACTCTGCAATGCTGACTAGTGATGTCACTATGTTACTAAAGTAAACAAAGGAGTCCAATGGAGGTGTTTCTACTGTGGTTAGGGAAATGGAATAGAACCTGATATCTCGCCCTAACCTGATACTAAATGGAAAAATAGCTGCCAAAAAGGACAAATGCATGTGCCTTGACTCAATATGAAATAATGTAGGTGTCTGACCCTGATGTAGTTAGCGTTGATGTAGCGGTCTGGCGACGCCTCTTCCTCCAGGTTCCTCAGGACCACCCGGCTCTCAGGGTCTAAAGAGCAAACAACAAACCACAATCATCAACAAGAGTTACAAAAAACAGGGTCTGGTGTGTTTCTACTGATTGGAGAAGGAAAGCTACTGACTGGGCAGGATGGTTTTGTATCTGTCTTTGATCATGTGACCTTGAACATCGAGCTCTGCGGCGTTCACCAAAGTTCGGAGGGATTTTCTGTGGAGGAGACAGGGACGTTACAACAAACGCCATGAATGCATGAAACATTCTTTGTAACTTTGAATGCACCTCATTACCTGGTACTCTACATTCAGTGTGTTTTTGTCGATGCCCGCCAGCTGCAGCAAGGTGTGTTGTGAGAGGCCGGGAAGAGGTGTGAAGCAGCTGGAGCCACACCTCCTTTGGGGTGGAGACAGAACACACAGGCTCCGCCCCCAGACTGCTCACGTCCAATAGCAGCGAGAGGTTAGAGCCCCGCCTACAAGGATAACCAATGAAAAAACAGCATGAGCATAATTCATTTTTGGAAAGTGATTACATTTATAGATAATAGGGACATGTTATGATATTTAGTAAGCGTTTGTTTGAAACTCACCTCTCTTGCAGGCGGACTGAGGCTTTGCGAGGAGGAGTGGTCAGGGGAGGGGGCGTGGTCGGGTCCTCGAGAGGATGTGAAGCTGAGTGCACTGCCGACATTCTGTAGGTGTGTGTGTGTGTGTGTGTGTGTGTCTGTGTCTGTGTGTGTCTGTGTGTGTGTTAAAGTTGTCCTTAGCTGTCCATCAACACACGCTGTAGGAAAGAGAGGGACTATGAATGTCAAAACAGTGGGAACAAAATCTGCTTTATCTCAAAAAAGAAAAGGAATTATTCAAATCTTCTGAACAATTATGGCTGAAGTCATCTGATTTGTGCAGAACGTCAAACACTGAAGCTTCTTTAGCTGCAGTTTCTAAAACAAGATGATAACGATAAAAGAGAAACTTCCCTTTTTAAATAAAAAGACAGGATATTCAGCAGCCAGACAGAAACCTGAAACCAATCACTAACCCACCCAGGGAACTCCTTCTCTGTTTTTATTCTGAATTTCTTTCTCTTTTTTTCTCTCAAAACATACAGAGTTATTCTAGAGTTCATAATACTTAAAAACAGTCTAAGCTAAAGCTTTATCAGAAAGATTTAAAACACTGTTAGATCGCGATTTATATTGTTGAAGTGTGTAAAATATCACAGCTTTGATGAAGAATCAGCTACATGTTGAGTGCCTGTGAAATCACCACCAACAGCTCAATGAGATGTCCAGCATATTTACTGTAGCAGCCTCCCTGACCGAAACAAAAACATTGAATGTACTCACCGTTATGTTCCAAGTCTCTCTATTTTAAGTCGCACTTCTTTATTTTCTGCACCCGCTTGTGGTTTTGTTTGTAACAAAACTTCAATACACAAAGTTTGAATGACAAAACTATTTGTGCGATGACAAAGCGAAGATCCCGCCACAACTGAGAAGATCTACTTCAAAGACTCATCATCGTGAAGACTTGACTTGCCTGAACCTGATGGTGTGTGTGTGTGTGTGTGTGTGTGTGTGTGTGTGTGTGGTGTGTGTGTGTGTGTGTGTGTGTGTGTGTGTGTGTGTGTGTGTGTGTGTGTGTGTGTGTGTGTGTGTGTGTGTGTGTGTGTGGTGTGTGTGTGTGTGTGTGTGTGTGTGGTGTGGTGTGTGTCTGATTCATTGTGTTTCCACACAAGCTCAGATCTGAACCGTTCAGTGTGTCTCCATCGGAAGAGTTTCCTCACAGCAGGAAGTCAGATCACCCACACTGTCTCAACACACACACACACACACGCGCACACACACACACACACACACACACACACACACTCAGGGGGAGTCAGTATACTGAAGCAAGCGTGTGTTATTGATATGAAACGATAAGAGATATGAGTGTTTTTTTCTTGTCTGCTCTTGTTTCGTGTCAACAGTCTAATCACATTCAGACAAGAACAGTCCAAATGTTTCCCAATTTACCAAGAAACCTCACCATATGAGAGCTTGGCAAGGTATCCCAGCATGCATTTCACATCAACCATCAGTGATTGTAGAAGATATGAGAAGGGTTATCATTTTCTTTCAACACTTGTTATCGCTCGACAAATTAGTTTGAGATTTTTGAAACTGTCAAATGTTTCATTACGTTTTAAAGAGGTCATATTTTCAGCTTCATATTAGTATTGTGTTTGTCTACTGGGACATGTCTCCATGCTTTAATGTTCAAAAAGCTCTTTATTTTTCTCATACTGTGCTGCAGCACCATCTTTTCACATCCCCTCTGTCTGAAACCAGAGCCCAGTCTGCTCTGATTGGTCTGCTGGCCGGCTCTGTTGTGATTGGTCAACCGCTTAGAGATGTCCCGCCACCTATCACGTACATTGTGTTAGGCACGACGTTACATAGTGATTGCACTATGTTCCTGAGAGTAAACAAGGAGTCCAATGGAGGCGTTTCAAGGCGGGGGGGTTGGGGGTTGGTGGGAGAGGAGGGACCACAGGGCACAGTGGACATAACCATTGCACAGAAACCATATAACCAACTACAGGAAAGGGAAAAAACAAACCAAACACCTAATGGGGCCTCTTTAAGAACATTTCCATTCCAATACTTTTGTACTTTAACCGAAGTAATATTTTAAATGCAGGATTTTTACTTGTAACAGAGTATTTTTACAATTTAGTATCCATATTACTTAATATCAGGTCTGAATGCTTCCTCCACCACTGACAATGATATGTTTGATAATATATTGATCAGGCTTACCGGTTATTTGACAGCCATGATGTTTTTGAGTAATTCAGCAGAGTGTAAATCTTCCTCTGATACCGGGGCTCCCGCTGACTTTCACCTAAAACAACAACAACACTGACTTTTCTGAACACATCGTACTCAGTCAGTGACTAACTAACCAACATAACTAACGAAATAAGCAGAGAAAGAGGAAGGAGATAAGTTTCCTCTGCAATAGCAAGAAGAAACACGTGAAGAAAGAAGAGCGAGAAAGTGAAAGTGAAGGAGAGAAAGTCCAAATATGAGGTAAAGGAGAGAGAAGAAACAGCAGGAATAGACATGTCCTTGTTTTCTGCCGGTATTCAACGTGTTCAGGTAGAGAGAGGGAGACCTGAGGGGAGAGAGGGATCGAAAATGAGTCAGAGAGAAAGAAAAGATGGACGGATAATGAAAAAGAAAGGAAGAGAGACGCTCCGGGCGTTGATTATTAAAACACCAAAAGCAGCTTCTCATGAATCATTCATGTCAAATCTACAATACAATCATAAAACACCAGCAGCATGACACACATCTATAACATAAGAAAATAACAAACATCAATGCGACTCTCGAACACATTGACGCACCTCCATTTTGTTTTTCATTCATCAGTCGAGAAAATTGAATATTTAGTGGTTATTGAATTTAATCCTGTTTTCATCAAATTGACTTTATACAGGAAGTCAAAGAAGTCCCTGTAACATAACATTGTTTTTATTTGGGATTACAGTTTTGAAGCCTCGAGTTTGGTATTTGTGCCGTCGATACCTATTGGTTTTTTGGGAACCAGTAATGACAGAGGGTTGAGCTAAGTACTATTACACTCTGAACAAGACACATTTAAGTGACCAAAATTTTCAAATGAACTTCAACAACGGAAATTCAATTATCCTTTGAAAGGTTTGAAGTTGTAAAATGAAAACCTGGACCCCCCCCCTTATCACCTGAATCTCCTCCTAGAGCACCATTGAGTTATTTGTAACCAAATCTCTCTCAGAGGGGCGTGGGGAGGGGCTCTTTATTTTCATCTAAAGTAACAGACAGAGAATCAGCACTTTGGAAACAGGGCTGAAACAGAGGGGATTATGGGTAATGCTGCAATGATCCGTTTTGTGTTTGGAGCCAATCAGAGACAGGCTCTGTATAAATCTGAGACCTATAAATTAATAGATGAAAACAGTATAATAGGGGACCTTTAAAGGGTCACTTTGCATCCTCTGTTTTGCTCTAAATGATGCCAAAATTACCCAAATTAACATCCTGCTGCATTGAAGAAGACTTGAAAGTAACGATCGAGACCATAAAATATTTACGTGACAATAAAATCCTGAGGAGAAGAAGGGTCATTTTATGGTGGACTTCTACACAAACAACTTGTGTCGCCCAACCTATTGGATTTGACAGAGAATGTGGGGGATAAAACAATAACGATATGTATTGTGATGTTTATAACATCCAAATGTATAATTGTACTATTATCACCAGACCCATGTACTTTAGTTTAAGGTACTTTAACACGGTAAATAAAATAACTGTTGCTCAGTTATATAGAAAAAATGTTACATATTTCCTATGAACAAATATTTCTTTGTAGAAGGACTGGGAACGTTTTTTCATTCATACTTTGCATGTACTTCAAGTTATCAATTCAATATGTAGTAACTTATGTCTACTTCTATACCTAATACTTATCATATACAATTATAAAACAACATTGTTTCCACACTAATAAAGTGGTGATGATATTCTTTACAAAGAATAATCAAAAGTATTTACCTCACAAACACTATATATTTACCTCGCCGTTCAAAGTTATCTTTATGGTGAACAAGTTTCTTTAACCCCCCCTTTCTCTCACCTCTTCTTCTCTTCTTCTTCTTCTTCTTCTTCTTCTTCTTCT